>NC_081412.1:611790881-611816881 GCF_030272615.1 Cryptomeria japonica | reverse complement strand
CTGCGGGCGCTTTCATCATCATTGAAGTCACAGCTACCATTGATGAGTGATTGCTTAGAAATAATGGATCTGTGCTTGTATCTCTAACACTTCCTTCTGAACAATTGATAATTAATATGTCTCTTCAATTTGCTCTTGAACGATTGATAGAATCTCTTTGATTGTAGCTGTGACTTTGAATTTTCACAACATAAATTTTATAACCCCTTTTTAGAACCAGTTTAGCTAAGTCCAATTTCACCTGGATATTATTTTGAAACTTTGTTTGCTCCAACAACTTTTAAGTGAAACGAGTTTCTCGAAGTTTCAGAATGATATTTTAGTAATTTGAGATGTTATTGCGAACTTTGGGCAGGGAAGTTTGATAAAACACGGTTATTCTCAGCACCGGCTATCCAGCCGTCACGATGTACTGTAAACAGCGATGAGATTATGCGTGGCATATTCAACGAACATCTCGTAATGTAGGATTATCATGTTGTCAGATTTTAACATGCTGTGAAATAATTTTTGGACATTTTCTATGGCTCACGATCTGGAAACTAATCACGTCTTTGAGGAATTTTGTCAAACAGTTCACGTATCCTCTCAAAAATTTCCCAACTGTAATAGTCAAAGCATCTAATGTTGAAATGGATGATGTTTTTTGCACATCTACAAGAATCGATGGAGCAACAGGTGGAACCATGGGTGGATCTGGTAGGGGATTATTAGTGCGTGCCCCTAATCTATTCTGTGGCATTGCACTACTAACATCCTGGAATGACTTAATATCAAAATAATTTGGTTTTTTTGTGCAATACAAAATCAGTATAATTTCTTCAAAAAATATAAAGGGATTTCATACTTACAATGTGGTGGATAATAAAAAACCATCCACCATCTATCCCAGAAGTGTCTAGCCATTTCTGCATGATCACACCATCTAATTGAAATTCTTTTGTTTTTTGGTTAGTAAAATATGGACATAAATGAGCTTTGGTTATTCTAAGATCAGTGATTTGCTTATAAGTTAATCCATCAGCATAAAAATCACGCAACTCTTGTCATCGTTTATGAAATTGATCTAATTGAGAATCAATTGATCTAACTGACCCGACAACAGTTTGCATTGATTTTGCAAACTCTACAAGATGGGGGAGGGGGTGATTGGCTCATTTTGGATTGAAGTAATATTTTGTTCAATAAGTTGTAGGTTTTCATTAATTCTTTCTCTTAAACGAATTTGATCTAATCTAGGGGGTGGAGGTGGTGGTGGTGGTGCTGGAGGTGGAGGTGGAGGTGCAGGAGGAGGGGGTCGCGGTGGGGGATTTTCACCGAACAATTCATCTATGTCAAACACATCCATCATAACAAAGAGCTCCTGCATATATAAAGATGTGCATGAATTATATAAAACTCTATGTCAAAGAACAATCTATTTTAGTTAAAAAAAAAGCATTTATAAATAGTAACATTTTCATGTTATAGTTTTAATTCATCATATTATCAAATAACCATGGAGTGCATGTAAGGGCCAGGGACGGCTAGGGCTATGGGAGATGTTGTAGGGGAGGATGACGAAGGTGACCCAGATGGTGGGTAGGATGTCGTGGGTTCCATCACGATCCTGCTGCCATCCCTTTCCCTACTCAATGCCATGGCGGAGTGGTTGGGGGTTTCAGACTGGAGAAGGTGTTGTGAGGGTTTGGTGGCAATTGTGTTTGCTCGCCATGCTTTGCCTATCGTCAGCCAAAAATCATTTGGCTGTTTAGTATAATATGGTGATGATGACTCCCCATAGTGTTTTCGGGGTTCCCTTCAATGAAGTGTCCTGGGATGATCTTGAGGTTGGGGAAGCCCCTTTCTGTGCTTGTTCGCTCCTCCTTGTTGAGGTTTGGGCTTCTAATGTTTTGGGCCTTAGGGTTTTTTTGCCCGCTACTGCTCTTTTTTCTACTAAGGAGGAGATGTTATTTCTGGAACTCTGGCTCAAGGCCCTATGGGCAGGAGTGTTTTCTGCTCCCTCATCCTTTGTTGAAGATCTGTTGAGGGGCTATCCTATTCAACCCACTCTTACTTTTTCTTGCAGATTCTGTTGGTACGCCCTCTCTATCATGCTTGGGTTTTCTCCAGCTTGCCTTATTGAGGTTGACCTTCCTTATTCAAATGCAGAGAAGGACAACACTCAAGACAACTTATCTCCTATAGAGGTGGAGTTGAGTGCTACCATGGAGGTTGGGTGGTGCTGGAAGATGGCTAGTGTTGTCCTTTTTCTGGACTACTAGGGTTCTAGAGGAGATCTTTCTCCTGGATCTTTAGGTTATGGGGGCCTGCCAAAACCCTTTGTTCCAGCTAAGCGTAATGGGTTTTTTCTTAAGTTGCTGGACTTTGTTCTATAGTTAGAAGTTATTCTTCTTGCTAGCTTCGCTTAGATGATGATAAGCATCGCGACTAAACCCATCTTGTTAGGTAGTGTGAGCCTGGCTTTTCTTGAGCAGGTGATTTTCTAGTTAATGGATCCACGCTTTCAAGCTCTCTTCTGTCTTCTCCTATAGAGGTGGATTTTTTGGTGTTGTTTGTCTTCTTGGATGTTGTTATTTTAAGGCCTCTGTTTCAGTCCAAGGTGGTGGAGGGAGCCACTTCAAAACCCCTTTTTGTGGTTCTGGGAACCAACTCAAAACCCAAGTCTAAGGCTAGGGAAGCCTTTCAAAATCCCTGTGTTTCTTTTCAGCATGTTCTGTCTTTTATGTTTAATCTTGTCTGGCTAGAAGCTAATAGTTTTCAAGGGCATAGTTTAGATAGTGGTTGTTTCTGGTTATGGGGTAGGGTGGTTTTTTGTTGTCTGGAATCTTTGCCTTAGGTTAAGGGAGACCGAAACATCCCTATTGTTTGGCTGAGGGTGCCTGTTAACCCTTGTCACTTTTTCTTAAGGTTAAAGCTATAGCCTTTTCGGTGTGGCCAAATTTTTTTGTCTTGATCATATCTTTAGTGTTTGGCTAGCTTTTTCTGCCTATGGCAGTGCTAGTGTTCGTCTGGCTTTTGTCAGCTCAATAGTTTTGGGGCTGCTAGTTTTCATGGTTTGATTTATGTGGCAGCATTGTTCTGTGGGTTCTAGTTCCTAGTAAAATCTGAGGGTTTTGGGTCCCTTCAAAACCTGTTGTAAGGGGTTTCGGGTCCTCTCAAAACCTGTTTTACCATAATCAAAAATATTTCTATGTCATTGAATGAGATACACATGAAATATAATATAATATTTAACTTAAAAAAATATACATGTACATGCTATTGAATCTTTAAATATAAAATTTGAGCACAAAACTTAATAAAAAATTTCATTGAAACTTCATAAATCTATTATATATTCCATTTAATGCATTCATTTCTTGTAAAATGCATCAACTATTAAAATCAGTATAAAATATTCCATACATGAACTTGTAAAAAAAGTAAAATAAGATCAACATATATAAAGTAATATATAATAAATAATTAGTCACAATTCTGGTAAACATGTTGAATTAGTACTCTTTGTTGGAATAGTACTAATATATTTGATGGTAACCTCTCTAAGTGGTCATTTACTAAGTAAACATGTTGAATTAGTACTTCAGTGTTGGAGATGTATTAGATGATGAAGTTAAAATCATGTCATGTCATGGCTTAATAGGTCCTATTATGGACCTATTATGCCATGATGGCATAATAGGTGGACTATTATGCAATGTCGTGGCATAATAGGACTCATTAGGCCGTCATGGCATAATAGGTCCTATTATGCCATGACATGATATAATAGGTCCTATTATGCCATGGCATGGCATAATAGGTCCATAATTGGTCCTATCATACCATGACATGGCATAATAGGACCTTTATGCCATGACATGGCATAAATAGTCCTATTGTGCCATTTCATGGCATAATAGGACCTATTATGGCATGTCATGGCATAATAGGACCTATTATGCCATGACATGATATAATAGGACCAACTATAGAGCTATTATGCAATGTCATGGCATAATAGCACATATTATGCCATCATGGCATAATGTGTCCTACTATGCCATGACATGGCATAATAGGTCCATAATTGGTCCTATCATACCATGACATGGCATAATAGGACCATAATAGGACCTATTGTGCCATTTCATGGCGTAATAGGACCTATTATGACATGTCATGGAATAATAGGACCTATTATGCCATAATCATCCCTTAACCTAGCTACCTGTTCCTCATCGTCCTTGTCATCTTTGTCATTTCAATAACCCACCTTCCAAAAAATGTCATCATAGCTTCTTTTTTGACTTGTCAAAGTTCTCTTCATCTAACACTTATTCAAGTTATGCTTAATTCTCTAGCTCTATTGATTCTTTCATTATTTTTTTAAGTCAAACTTTCATCCATCCTCCCACCTTATTTCTCTTTCCTTGATTCCTTCTAAATACTTTCACCTGATAACTTGCTAAATATTTCCCATCAAAGTTTGAGAATTACAATTTCTTTCGAAATGGTACTAGGTATGAATCAAGCCTAAACTTTGATATCTAAAATTTGAAGAGTAATGTTAATTACTTAAGGTTATACATTTGGATTTCCCTCTTTTAAAATGAATTTTTAGTTACCCCAATGTCCAGTAGCTCAAATTGTGGTTTTAATTATGTTTTTTGTCTAATCCATGAAATTTAAAACATCTCGCCTATTTTTTTGACTTCCCATAACCCACTAGAATGCCCCAAAAGGCCACAAGGTCACCTAAAAATGATCCAAGGCACTAGAAAGGTACCAATAACTAATAGTGGTAACTTTTGTATTGCCTAATGAGGATTAAGAATAATTTTGGTACATATGTGATTTAAGGAATTGGAATGGTGGCTTGCTAGAAGCGGTTAAATTTTTTCGTTTATTGGTTGAAAGGCCCAATACCTAAAAAAATAATTCCTAAAAACATGTAACCCAAGTCTCACAAATTTAATATTGAAAGATTCAAAGTCCACTTGAAATTTACTATAGTGGATCAAATCTTACTACAAGTAAAGTCTCATGATGTCTTAGTAGTTTTCACTATGGATTTCATGAATTCATTGACTATCTTGCATGTATATGGTGATGTGATTGGTGAGAAAACTAACATATCATAATGCAAATATATTGATAGTTCTAGTATGGTTTTTGATGTTAGGATTGCATTTTTGAGACAACATGGTGCAAGATGCAACATTTTTGATAATGGCATAATAGGTCCTATTATTCTATTACATGGCATAATAGGTCCCTAATTGGTCTTGTCATACCATGACATGACATAATAGGACCATAATAGGACCTTTATGCCATGACATGGCATAAATGGTCCTATTGTGCCATTTCATGGCATAATAGGACCTATTATGGCATGTCATGGCATTACAGTAATAGGTCCTATTATGCCATGTCATGGTATGATAGGACCAACTATGGACCTATTATGTAATGTCATGCAATAATAGGACATATTATTCCATCATGACATAATGTGTCCTATTATGCCATGACATGGCATCATAGGTCCATAGTTGGTCCTATCATACCATGACATGGCATAATAGGAACATAATTTTCCATCATGGCATAATGTGTTTTATTATGCCATGTCATGGCATAATAGGACTTACTATATTCCTATTATGCCATGACATGCCTTAATATGAAATTATGGCATAATATGTCCTATTATGCCATGACATGCCATAATAGGTCCATAATTGGTCCTATTATGTCATGTCATGGAATAATAGGAAAATAGTTATCAAATCTATAACATTTGACTATGTCAATGGCTAATTCTTAATGAATATTCATTTTTTGAAGTTCTCATTACGAAATTAGAGATATTATAGAAGAGGAGAGAATTAAATCCCTCTAATATTGGTGTATAAACTACGAAGCCTTTGATTTACCAGATGGAATATCTAAGTAGGGTCATCATGAATGAGGACCCTTGAGGTTTACATTAGGGCTATGGATGACCTTGACCTTGGTAGCCCACCACTTCCATGTGTAAGAATATATGTGTTAATGTCGAGTTCACACCATTAGGGTGAATGAAGTTACAATGTTAGGACTTTTAGCATAGAGGAAGAGCACTTGGTCAAGCAAGTTGATAATCATTATAAAGTGAAAGAAGAAAACAAAAAAAACTATTGAGATTGAGACAGAAACTTTATGATAACTCATACACCAGCGTCTCTTTCATAATCTTTAATAGACATGACTACACATACGTTAGTTAACATTATCTATGCTCAATAGCATATAGTTCATTTTCTTTATTCAACACATTTGAGAGGTCATAGTTTGACTTTATTATGCCATATCATGGTATAATAGGACATATTATGCCATGATGACATGATATGTCCTATTATGTCACGACATGCCATAATAGGTCCATAATTGGTCCTATTATGCCAGGACCTATTATGCCATGATGGCATAATAGGTGGACTATTATGCAATGTCGTGGCATAATAGGACTCATTAGGCCGTCATGGCATAATAGGTCCTATTATGCCATGACATGATATAATAGGTCCTATTATGCCATGGCATGGCATAATAGGTCCATAATTGGTCCTATCATACCATGACATGGCATAATAGGACCTTTATGCCATGACATGGCATAAATAGTCCTATTGTGCCATTTCATGGCATAATAGGACCTATTATGGCATGTCATGGCATAATAGGACCTATTATGCCATGACATGATATAATAGGACCAACTATAGAGCTATTATGCAATGTCATGGCATAATAGCACATATTATGCCATCATGGCATAATGTGTCCTACTATGCCATGACATGGCATAATAGGTCCATAATTGGTCCTATCATACCATGACATGGCATAATAGGACCATAATAGGACCTATTGTGCCATTTCATGGCGTAATAGGACCTATTATGACATGTCATGGAATAATAGGACCTATTATGCCATAATCATCCCTTAACCTAGCTACCTGTTCCTCATCGTCCTTGTCATCCTTGTCATTTCAATAACCCACCTTCCAAAAAATGTCATCATAGCTTCTTTTTTGACTTGTCAAAGTTCTCTTCATCTAACACTTATTCAAGTTATGCTTAATTCTCTAGCTCTATTGATTCTTTCATTATTTTTTTAAGTCAAACTTTCATCCATCCTCCCACCTTATTTCTCTTTCCTTGATTCCTTCTAAATACTTTCACCTGATAACTTGCTAAATATTTCCCATCAAAGTTTGAGAATTACAATTTCTTTCGAAATGGTACTAGGTATGAATCAAGCCTAAACTTTGATATCTAAAATTTGAAGAGTAATGTTAATTACTTAAGGTTATACATTTGGATTTCCCTCTTTTAAAATGAATTTTTAGTTACCCCAATGTCCAGTAGCTCAAATTGTGGTTTTAATTATGTTTTTTGTCTAATCCATGAAATTTAAAACATCTCGCCTATTTTTTTGACTTCCCATAACCCACTAGAATGCCCCAAAAGGCCACAAGGTCACCTAAAAATGATCCAAGGCACTAGAAAGGTACCAATAACTAATAGTGGTAACTTTTGTATTGCCTAATGAGGATTAAGAATAATTTTGGTACATATGTGATTTAAGGAATTGGAATGGTGGCTTGCTAGAAGCGGTTAAATTTTTTCGTTTATTGGTTGAAAGGCCCAATACCTAAAAAAATAATTCCTAAAAACATGTAACCCAAGTCTCACAAATTTAATATTGAAAGATTCAAAGTCCACTTGAAATTTACTATAGTGGATCAAATCTTACTACAAGTAAAGTCTCATGATGTCTTAGTAGTTTTCACTATGGATTTCATGAATTCATTGACTATCTTGCATGTATATGGTGATGTGATTGGTGAGAAAACTAACATATCATAATGCAAATATATTGATAGTTCTAGTATGGTTTTTGATGTTAGGATTGCATTTTTGAGACAACATGGTGCAAGATGCAACATTTTTGATAATGGCATAATAGGTCCTATTATTCTATTACATGGCATAATAGGTCCCTAATTGGTCTTGTCATACCATGACATGACATAATAGGACCATAATAGGACCTTTATGCCATGACATGGCATAAATGGTCCTATTGTGCCATTTCATGGCATAATAGGACCTATTATGGCATGTCATGGCATTACAGTAATAGGTCCTATTATGCCATGTCATGGTATGATAGGACCAACTATGGACCTATTATGTAATGTCATGCAATAATAGGACATATTATTCCATCATGACATAATGTGTCCTATTATGCCATGACATGGCATCATAGGTCCATAGTTGGTCCTATCATACCATGACATGGCATAATAGGAACATAATTTTCCATCATGGCATAATGTGTTTTATTATGCCATGTCATGGCATAATAGGACTTACTATATTCCTATTATGCCATGACATGCCTTAATATGAAATTATGGCATAATATGTCCTATTATGCCATGACATGCCATAATAGGTCCATAATTGGTCCTATTATGTCATGTCATGGAATAATAGGAAAATAGTTATCAAATCTATAACATTTGACTATGTCAATGGCTAATTCTTAATGAATATTCATTTTTTGAAGTTCTCATTACGAAATTAGAGATATTATAGAAGAGGAGAGAATTAAATCCCTCTAATATTGGTGTATAAACTACGAAGCCTTTGATTTACCAGATGGAATATCTAAGTAGGGTCATCATGAATGAGGACCCTTGAGGTTTACATTAGGGCTATGGATGACCTTGACCTTGGTAGCCCACCACTTCCATGTGTAAGAATATATGTGTTAATGTCGAGTTCACACCATTAGGGTGAATGAAGTTACAATGTTAGGACTTTTAGCATAGAGGAAGAGCACTTGGTCAAGCAAGTTGATAATCATTATAAAGTGAAAGAAGAAAACAAAAAAAACTATTGAGATTGAGACAGAAACTTTATGATAACTCATACACCAGCGTCTCTTTCATAATCTTTAATAGACATGACTACACATACGTTAGTTAACATTATCTATGCTCAATAGCATATAGTTCATTTTCTTTATTCAACACATTTGAGAGGTCATAGTTTGACTTTATTATGCCATATCATGGTATAATAGGACATATTATGCCATGATGACATGATATGTCCTATTATGTCACGACATGCCATAATAGGTCCATAATTGGTCCTATTATGCCAGGACCTATTATGCCATGATGGCATAATAGGTGGACTATTATGCAATGTCGTGGCATAATAGGACTCATTAGGCCGTCATGGCATAATAGGTCCTATTATGCCATGACATGATATAATAGGTCCTATTATGCCATGGCATGGCATAATAGGTCCATAATTGGTCCTATCATACCATGACATGGCATAATAGGACCTTTATGCCATGACATGGCATAAATAGTCCTATTGTGCCATTTCATGGCATAATAGGACCTATTATGGCATGTCATGGCATAATAGGACCTATTATGCCATGACATGATATAATAGGACCAACTATAGAGCTATTATGCAATGTCATGGCATAATAGCACATATTATGCCATCATGGCATAATGTGTCCTACTATGCCATGACATGGCATAATAGGTCCATAATTGGTCCTATCATACCATGACATGGCATAATAGGACCATAATAGGACCTATTGTGCCATTTCATGGCGTAATAGGACCTATTATGACATGTCATGGAATAATAGGACCTATTATGCCATAATCATCCCTTAACCTAGCTACCTGTTCCTCATCGTCCTTGTCATCCTTGTCATTTCAATAACCCACCTTCCAAAAAATGTCATCATAGCTTCTTTTTTGACTTGTCAAAGTTCTCTTCATCTAACACTTATTCAAGTTATGCTTAATTCTCTAGCTCTATTGATTCTTTCATTATTTTTTTAAGTCAAACTTTCATCCATCCTCCCACCTTATTTCTCTTTCCTTGATTCCTTCTAAATACTTTCACCTGATAACTTGCTAAATATTTCCCATCAAAGTTTGAGAATTACAATTTCTTTCGAAATGGTACTAGGTATGAATCAAGCCTAAACTTTGATATCTAAAATTTGAAGAGTAATGTTAATTACTTAAGGTTATACATTTGGATTTCCCTCTTTTAAAATGAATTTTTAGTTACCCCAATGTCCAGTAGCTCAAATTGTGGTTTTAATTATGTTTTTTGTCTAATCCATGAAATTTAAAACATCTCGCCTATTTTTTTGACTTCCCATAACCCACTAGAATGCCCCAAAAGGCCACAAGGTCACCTAAAAATGATCCAAGGCACTAGAAAGGTACCAATAACTAATAGTGGTAACTTTTGTATTGCCTAATGAGGATTAAGAATAATTTTGGTACATATGTGATTTAAGGAATTGGAATGGTGGCTTGCTAGAAGCGGTTAAATTTTTTCGTTTATTGGTTGAAAGGCCCAATACCTAAAAAAATAATTCCTAAAAACATGTAACCCAAGTCTCACAAATTTAATATTGAAAGATTCAAAGTCCACTTGAAATTTACTATAGTGGATCAAATCTTACTACAAGTAAAGTCTCATGATGTCTTAGTAGTTTTCACTATGGATTTCATGAATTCATTGACTATCTTGCATGTATATGGTGATGTGATTGGTGAGAAAACTAACATATCATAATGCAAATATATTGATAGTTCTAGTATGGTTTTTGATGTTAGGATTGCATTTTTGAGACAACATGGTGCAAGATGCAACATTTTTGATAATGGCATAATAGGTCCTATTATTCTATTACATGGCATAATAGGTCCCTAATTGGTCTTGTCATACCATGACATGACATAATAGGACCATAATAGGACCTTTATGCCATGACATGGCATAAATGGTCCTATTGTGCCATTTCATGGCATAATAGGACCTATTATGGCATGTCATGGCATTACAGTAATAGGTCCTATTATGCCATGTCATGGTATGATAGGACCAACTATGGACCTATTATGTAATGTCATGCAATAATAGGACATATTATTCCATCATGACATAATGTGTCCTATTATGCCATGACATGGCATCATAGGTCCATAGTTGGTCCTATCATACCATGACATGGCATAATAGGAACATAATTTTCCATCATGGCATAATGTGTTTTATTATGCCATGTCATGGCATAATAGGACTTACTATATTCCTATTATGCCATGACATGCCTTAATATGAAATTATGGCATAATATGTCCTATTATGTCATGACATGCCATAATAGGTCCATAATTGGTCCTATTATGTCATGTCATGGAATAATAGGAAAATAGTTATCAAATCTATAACATTTGACTATGTCAATGGCTAATTCTTAATGAATATTCATTTTTTGAAGTTCTCATTACGAAATTAGAGATATTATAGAAGAGGAGAGAATTAAATCCCTCTAATATTGGTGTATAAACTACGAAGCCTTTGATTTACCAGATGGAATATCTAAGTAGGGTCATCATGAATGAGGACCCTTGAGGTTTACATTAGGGCTATGGATGACCTTGACCTTGGTAGCCCACCACTTCCATGTGTAAGAATATATGTGTTAATGTCGAGTTCACACCATTAGGGTGAATGAAGTTACAATGTTAGGACTTTTAGCATAGAGGAAGAGCACTTGGTCAAGCAAGTTGATAATCATTATAAAGTGAAAGAAGAAAACAAAAAAAACTATTGAGATTGAGACAGAAACTTTATGATAACTCATACACCAGCGTCTCTTTCATAATCTTTAATAGACATGACTACACATACGTTAGTTAACATTATCTATGCTCAATAGCATATAGTTCATTTTCTTTATTCAACACATTTGAGAGGTCATAGTTTGACTTTATTATGCCATATCATGGTATAATAGGACATATTATGCCATGATGACATGATATGTCCTATTATGTCACGACATGCCATAATAGGTCCATAATTGGTCCTATTATGCCAGGACCTATTATGCCATGATGGCATAATAGGTGGACTATTATGCAATGTCGTGGCATAATAGGACTCATTAGGCCGTCATGGCATAATAGGTCCTATTATGCCATGACATGATATAATAGGTCCTATTATGCCATGGCATGGCATAATAGGTCCATAATTGGTCCTATCATACCATGACATGGCATAATAGGACCTTTATGCCATGACATGGCATAAATAGTCCTATTGTGCCATTTCATGGCATAATAGGACCTATTATGGCATGTCATGGCATAATAGGACCTATTATGCCATGACATGATATAATAGGACCAACTATAGAGCTATTATGCAATGTCATGGCATAATAGCACATATTATGCCATCATGGCATAATGTGTCCTACTATGCCATGACATGGCATAATAGGTCCATAATTGGTCCTATCATACCATGACATGGCATAATAGGACCATAATAGGACCTATTGTGCCATTTCATGGCGTAATAGGACCTATTATGACATGTCATGGAATAATAGGACCTATTATGCCATAATCATCCCTTAACCTAGCTACCTGTTCCTCATCGTCCTTGTCATCCTTGTCATTTCAATAACCCACCTTCCAAAAAATGTCATCATAGCTTCTTTTTTGACTTGTCAAAGTTCTCTTCATCTAACACTTATTCAAGTTATGCTTAATTCTCTAGCTCTATTGATTCTTTCATTATTTTTTTAAGTCAAACTTTCATCCATCCTCCCACCTTATTTCTCTTTCCTTGATTCCTTCTAAATACTTTCACCTGATAACTTGCTAAATATTTCCCATCAAAGTTTGAGAATTACAATTTCTTTCGAAATGGTACTAGGTATGAATCAAGCCTAAACTTTGATATCTAAAATTTGAAGAGTAATGTTAATTACTTAAGGTTATACATTTGGATTTCCCTCTTTTAAAATGAATTTTTAGTTACCCCAATGTCCAGTAGCTCAAATTGTGGTTTTAATTATGTTTTTTGTCTAATCCATGAAATTTAAAACATCTCGCCTATTTTTTTGACTTCCCATAACCCACTAGAATGCCCCAAAAGGCCACAAGGTCACCTAAAAATGATCCAAGGCACTAGAAAGGTACCAATAACTAATAGTGGTAACTTTTGTATTGCCTAATGAGGATTAAGAATAATTTTGGTACATATGTGATTTAAGGAATTGGAATGGTGGCTTGCTAGAAGCGGTTAAATTTTTTCGTTTATTGGTTGAAAGGCCCAATACCTAAAAAAATAATTCCTAAAAACATGTAACCCAAGTCTCACAAATTTAATATTGAAAGATTCAAAGTCCACTTGAAATTTACTATAGTGGATCAAATCTTACTACAAGTAAAGTCTCATGATGTCTTAGTAGTTTTCACTATGGATTTCATGAATTCATTGACTATCTTGCATGTATATGGTGATGTGATTGGTGAGAAAACTAACATATCATAATGCAAATATATTGATAGTTCTAGTATGGTTTTTGATGTTAGGATTGCATTTTTGAGACAACATGGTGCAAGATGCAACATTTTTGATAATGGCATAATAGGTCCTATTATTCTATTACATGGCATAATAGGTCCCTAATTGGTCCTGTCATACCATGACATGACATAATAGGACCATAATAGGACCTTTATGCCATGACATGGCATAAATGGTCCTATTGTGCCATTTCATGGCATAATAGGACCTATTATGGCATGTCATGGCATTACAGTAATAGGTCCTATTATGCCATGTCATGGTATGATAGGACCAACTATGGACCTATTATGTAATGTCATGCAATAATAGGACATATTATTCCATCATGACATAATGTGTCCTATTATGCCATGACATGGCATCATAGGTCCATAGTTGGTCCTATCATACCATGACATGGCATAATAGGAACATAATTTTCCATCATGGCATAATGTGTTTTATTATGCCATGTCATGGCATAATAGGACTTACTATATTCCTATTATGCCATGACATGCCTTAATATGAAATTATGGCATAATATGTCCTATTATGTCATGACATGCCATAATAGGTCCATAATTGGTCCTATTATGTCATGTCATGGAATAATAGGAAAATAGTTATCAAATCTATAACATTTGACTATGTCAATGGCTAATTCTTAATGAATATTCATTTTTTGAAGTTCTCATTACGAAATTAGAGATATTATAGAAGAGGAGAGAATTAAATCCCTCTAATATTGGTGTATAAACTACGAAGCCTTTGATTTACCAGATGGAATATCTAAGTAGGGTCATCATGAATGAGGACCCTTGAGGTTTACATTAGGGCTATGGATGACCTTGACCTTGGTAGCCCACCACTTCCATGTGTAAGAATATATGTGTTAATGTCGAGTTCACACCATTAGGGTGAATGAAGTTACAATGTTAGGACTTTTAGCATAGAGGAAGAGCACTTGGTCAAGCAAGTTGATAATCATTATAAAGTGAAAGAAGAAAACAAAAAAAACTATTGAGATTGAGACAGAAACTTTATGATAACTCATACACCAGCGTCTCTTTCATAATCTTTAATAGACATGACTACACATACGTTAGTTAACATTATCTATGCTCAATAGCATATAGTTCATTTTCTTTATTCAACACATTTGAGAGGTCATAGTTTGACTTTATTATGCCATATCATGGTATAATAGGACATATTATGCCATGATGACATGATATGTCCTATTATGTCACGACATGCCATAATAGGTCCATAATTGGTCCTATTATGCCAGGACCTATTATGCCATGATGGCATAATAGGTGGACTATTATGCAATGTCGTGGCATAATAGGACTCATTAGGCCGTCATGGCATAATAGGTCCTATTATGCCATGACATGATATAATAGGTCCTATTATGCCATGGCATGGCATAATAGGTCCATAATTGGTCCTATCATACCATGACATGGCATAATAGGACCTTTATGCCATGACATGGCATAAATAGTCCTATTGTGCCATTTCATGGCATAATAGGACCTATTATGGCATGTCATGGCATAATAGGACCTATTATGCCATGACATGATATAATAGGACCAACTATAGAGCTATTATGCAATGTCATGGCATAATAGCACATATTATGCCATCATGGCATAATGTGTCCTACTATGCCATGACATGGCATAATAGGTCCATAATTGGTCCTATCATACCATGACATGGCATAATAGGACCATAATAGGACCTATTGTGCCATTTCATGGCGTAATAGGACCTATTATGACATGTCATGGAATAATAGGACCTATTATGCCATAATCATCCCTTAACCTAGCTACCTGTTCCTCATCGTCCTTGTCATCCTTGTCATTTCAATAACCCACCTTCCAAAAAATGTCATCATAGCTTCTTTTTTGACTTGTCAAAGTTCTCTTCATCTAACACTTATTCAAGTTATGCTTAATTCTCTAGCTCTATTGATTCTTTCATTATTTTTTTAAGTCAAACTTTCATCCATCCTCCCACCTTATTTCTCTTTCCTTGATTCCTTCTAAATACTTTCACCTGATAACTTGCTAAATATTTCCCATCAAAGTTTGAGAATTACAATTTCTTTCGAAATGGTACTAGGTATGAATCAAGCCTAAACTTTGATATCTAAAATTTGAAGAGTAATGTTAATTACTTAAGGTTATACATTTGGATTTCCCTCTTTTAAAATGAATTTTTAGTTACCCCAATGTCCAGTAGCTCAAATTGTGGTTTTAATTATGTTTTTTGTCTAATCCATGAAATTTAAAACATCTCGCCTATTTTTTTGACTTCCCATAACCCACTAGAATGCCCCAAAAGGCCACAAGGTCACCTAAAAATGATCCAAGGCACTAGAAAGGTACCAATAACTAATAGTGGTAACTTTTGTATTGCCTAATGAGGATTAAGAATAATTTTGGTACATATGTGATTTAAGGAATTGGAATGGTGGCTTGCTAGAAGCGGTTAAATTTTTTCGTTTATTGGTTGAAAGGCCCAATACCTAAAAAAATAATTCCTAAAAACATGTAACCCAAGTCTCACAAATTTAATATTGAAAGATTCAAAGTCCACTTGAAATTTACTATAGTGGATCAAATCTTACTACAAGTAAAGTCTCATGATGTCTTAGTAGTTTTCACTATGGATTTCATGAATTCATTGACTATCTTGCATGTATATGGTGATGTGATTGGTGAGAAAACTAACATATCATAATGCAAATATATTGATAGTTCTAGTATGGTTTTTGATGTTAGGATTGCATTTTTGAGACAACATGGTGCAAGATGCAACATTTTTGATAATGGCATAATAGGTCCTATTATTCTATTACATGGCATAATAGGTCCCTAATTGGTCTTGTCATACCATGACATGACATAATAGGACCATAATAGGACCTTTATGCCATGACATGGCATAAATGGTCCTATTGTGCCATTTCATGGCATAATAGGACCTATTATGGCATGTCATGGCATTACAGTAATAGGTCCTATTATGCCATGTCATGGTATGATAGGACCAACTATGGACCTATTATGTAATGTCATGCAATAATAGGACATATTATTCCATCATGACATAATGTGTCCTATTATGCCATGACATGGCATCATAGGTCCATAGTTGGTCCTATCATACCATGACATGGCATAATAGGAACATAATTTTCCATCATGGCATAATGTGTTTTATTATGCCATGTCATGGCATAATAGGACTTACTATATTCCTATTATGCCATGACATGCCTTAATATGAAATTATGGCATAATATGTCCTATTATGTCATGACATGCCATAATAGGTCCATAATTGGTCCTATTATGTCATGTCATGGAATAATAGGAAAATAGTTATCAAATCTATAACATTTGACTATGTCAATGGCTAATTCTTAATGAATATTCATTTTTTGAAGTTCTCATTACGAAATTAGAGATATTATAGAAGAGGAGAGAATTAAATCCCTCTAATATTGGTGTATAAACTACGAAGCCTTTGATTTACCAGATGGAATATCTAAGTAGGGTCATCATGAATGAGGACCCTTGAGGTTTACATTAGGGCTATGGATGACCTTGACCTTGGTAGCCCACCACTTCCATGTGTAAGAATATATGTGTTAATGTCGAGTTCACACCATTAGGGTGAATGAAGTTACAATGTTAGGACTTTTAGCATAGAGGAAGAGCACTTGGTCAAGCAAGTTGATAATCATTATAAAGTGAAAGAAGAAAACAAAAAAAACTATTGAGATTGAGACAGAAACTTTATGATAACTCATACACCAGCGTCTCTTTCATAATCTTTAATAGACATGACTACACATACGTTAGTTAACATTATCTATGCTCAATAGCATATAGTTCATTTTCTTTATTCAACACATTTGAGAGGTCATAGTTTGACTTTATTATGCCATATCATGGTATAATAGGACATATTATGCCATGATGACATGATATGTCCTATTATGTCACGACATGCCATAATAGGTCCATAATTGGTCCTATTATGCCAGGACCTATTATGCCATGATGGCATAATAGGTGGACTATTATGCAATGTCGTGGCATAATAGGACTCATTAGGCCGTCATGGCATAATAGGTCCTATTATGCCATGACATGATATAATAGGTCCTATTATGCCATGGCATGGCATAATAGGTCCATAATTGGTCCTATCATACCATGACATGGCATAATAGGACCTTTATGCCATGACATGGCATAAATAGT
The DNA here is from genome assembly GCF_030272615.1 of Cryptomeria japonica. Classification (NCBI taxonomy): domain Eukaryota; kingdom Viridiplantae; phylum Streptophyta; class Pinopsida; order Cupressales; family Cupressaceae; genus Cryptomeria; species Cryptomeria japonica. The sequence continues at coordinate 611,799,099 of NC_081412.1, read as the reverse complement.
CCTATTGTGCCATTTCATGGCATAATAGGACCTATTATGGCATGTCATGGCATAATAGGACCTATTATGCCATGACATGATATAATAGGACCAACTATAGAGCTATTATGCAATGTCATGGCATAATAGCACATATTATGCCATCATGGCATAATGTGTCCTACTATGCCATGACATGGCATAATAGGTCCATAATTGGTCCTATCATACCATGACATGGCATAATAGGACCATAATAGGACCTATTGTGCCATTTCATGGCGTAATAGGACCTATTATGACATGTCATGGAATAATAGGACCTATTATGCCATAATCATCCCTTAACCTAGCTACCTGTTCCTCATCGTCCTTGTCATCCTTGTCATTTCAATAACCCACCTTCCAAAAAATGTCATCATAGCTTCTTTTTTGACTTGTCAAAGTTCTCTTCATCTAACACTTATTCAAGTTATGCTTAATTCTCTAGCTCTATTGATTCTTTCATTATTTTTTTAAGTCAAACTTTCATCCATCCTCCCACCTTATTTCTCTTTCCTTGATTCCTTCTAAATACTTTCACCTGATAACTTGCTAAATATTTCCCATCAAAGTTTGAGAATTACAATTTCTTTCGAAATGGTACTAGGTATGAATCAAGCCTAAACTTTGATATCTAAAATTTGAAGAGTAATGTTAATTACTTAAGGTTATACATTTGGATTTCCCTCTTTTAAAATGAATTTTTAGTTACCCCAATGTCCAGTAGCTCAAATTGTGGTTTTAATTATGTTTTTTGTCTAATCCATGAAATTTAAAACATCTCGCCTATTTTTTTGACTTCCCATAACCCACTAGAATGCCCCAAAAGGCCACAAGGTCACCTAAAAATGATCCAAGGCACTAGAAAGGTACCAATAACTAATAGTGGTAACTTTTGTATTGCCTAATGAGGATTAAGAATAATTTTGGTACATATGTGATTTAAGGAATTGGAATGGTGGCTTGCTAGAAGCGGTTAAATTTTTTCGTTTATTGGTTGAAAGGCCCAATACCTAAAAAAATAATTCCTAAAAACATGTAACCCAAGTCTCACAAATTTAATATTGAAAGATTCAAAGTCCACTTGAAATTTACTATAGTGGATCAAATCTTACTACAAGTAAAGTCTCATGATGTCTTAGTAGTTTTCACTATGGATTTCATGAATTCATTGACTATCTTGCATGTATATGGTGATGTGATTGGTGAGAAAACTAACATATCATAATGCAAATATATTGATAGTTCTAGTATGGTTTTTGATGTTAGGATTGCATTTTTGAGACAACATGGTGCAAGATGCAACATTTTTGATAATGGCATAATAGGTCCTATTATTCTATTACATGGCATAATAGGTCCCTAATTGGTCTTGTCATACCATGACATGACATAATAGGACCATAATAGGACCTTTATGCCATGACATGGCATAAATGGTCCTATTGTGCCATTTCATGGCATAATAGGACCTATTATGGCATGTCATGGCATTACAGTAATAGGTCCTATTATGCCATGTCATGGTATGATAGGACCAACTATGGACCTATTATGTAATGTCATGCAATAATAGGACATATTATTCCATCATGACATAATGTGTCCTATTATGCCATGACATGGCATCATAGGTCCATAGTTGGTCCTATCATACCATGACATGGCATAATAGGAACATAATTTTCCATCATGGCATAATGTGTTTTATTATGCCATGTCATGGCATAATAGGACTTACTATATTCCTATTATGCCATGACATGCCTTAATATGAAATTATGGCATAATATGTCCTATTATGTCATGACATGCCATAATAGGTCCATAATTGGTCCTATTATGTCATGTCATGGAATAATAGGAAAATAGTTATCAAATCTATAACATTTGACTATGTCAATGGCTAATTCTTAATGAATATTCATTTTTTGAAGTTCTCATTACGAAATTAGAGATATTATAGAAGAGGAGAGAATTAAATCCCTCTAATATTGGTGTATAAACTACGAAGCCTTTGATTTACCAGATGGAATATCTAAGTAGGGTCATCATGAATGAGGACCCTTGAGGTTTACATTAGGGCTATGGATGACCTTGACCTTGGTAGCCCACCACTTCCATGTGTAAGAATATATGTGTTAATGTCGAGTTCACACCATTAGGGTGAATGAAGTTACAATGTTAGGACTTTTAGCATAGAGGAAGAGCACTTGGTCAAGCAAGTTGATAATCATTATAAAGTGAAAGAAGAAAACAAAAAAAACTATTGAGATTGAGACAGAAACTTTATGATAACTCATACACCAGCGTCTCTTTCATAATCTTTAATAGACATGACTACACATACGTTAGTTAACATTATCTATGCTCAATAGCATATAGTTCATTTTCTTTATTCAACACATTTGAGAGGTCATAGTTTGACTTTATTATGCCATATCATGGTATAATAGGACATATTATGCCATGATGACATGATATGTCCTATTATGTCACGACATGCCATAATAGGTCCATAATTGGTCCTATTATGCCAGGACCTATTATGCCATGATGGCATAATAGGTGGACTATTATGCAATGTCGTGGCATAATAGGACTCATTAGGCCGTCATGGCATAATAGGTCCTATTATGCCATGACATGATATAATAGGTCCTATTATGCCATGGCATGGCATAATAGGTCCATAATTGGTCCTATCATACCATGACATGGCATAATAGGACCTTTATGCCATGACATGGCATAAATAGTCCTATTGTGCCATTTCATGGCATAATAGGACCTATTATGGCATGTCATGGCATAATAGGACCTATTATGCCATGACATGATATAATAGGACCAACTATAGAGCTATTATGCAATGTCATGGCATAATAGCACATATTATGCCATCATGGCATAATGTGTCCTACTATGCCATGACATGGCATAATAGGTCCATAATTGGTCCTATCATACCATGACATGGCATAATAGGACCATAATAGGACCTATTGTGCCATTTCATGGCGTAATAGGACCTATTATGACATGTCATGGAATAATAGGACCTATTATGCCATAATCATCCCTTAACCTAGCTACCTGTTCCTCATCGTCCTTGTCATCCTTGTCATTTCAATAACCCACCTTCCAAAAAATGTCATCATAGCTTCTTTTTTGACTTGTCAAAGTTCTCTTCATCTAACACTTATTCAAGTTATGCTTAATTCTCTAGCTCTATTGATTCTTTCATTATTTTTTTAAGTCAAACTTTCATCCATCCTCCCACCTTATTTCTCTTTCCTTGATTCCTTCTAAATACTTTCACCTGATAACTTGCTAAATATTTCCCATCAAAGTTTGAGAATTACAATTTCTTTCGAAATGGTACTAGGTATGAATCAAGCCTAAACTTTGATATCTAAAATTTGAAGAGTAATGTTAATTACTTAAGGTTATACATTTGGATTTCCCTCTTTTAAAATGAATTTTTAGTTACCCCAATGTCCAGTAGCTCAAATTGTGGTTTTAATTATGTTTTTTGTCTAATCCATGAAATTTAAAACATCTCGCCTATTTTTTTGACTTCCCATAACCCACTAGAATGCCCCAAAAGGCCACAAGGTCACCTAAAAATGATCCAAGGCACTAGAAAGGTACCAATAACTAATAGTGGTAACTTTTGTATTGCCTAATGAGGATTAAGAATAATTTTGGTACATATGTGATTTAAGGAATTGGAATGGTGGCTTGCTAGAAGCGGTTAAATTTTTTCGTTTATTGGTTGAAAGGCCCAATACCTAAAAAAATAATTCCTAAAAACATGTAACCCAAGTCTCACAAATTTAATATTGAAAGATTCAAAGTCCACTTGAAATTTACTATAGTGGATCAAATCTTACTACAAGTAAAGTCTCATGATGTCTTAGTAGTTTTCACTATGGATTTCATGAATTCATTGACTATCTTGCATGTATATGGTGATGTGATTGGTGAGAAAACTAACATATCATAATGCAAATATATTGATAGTTCTAGTATGGTTTTTGATGTTAGGATTGCATTTTTGAGACAACATGGTGCAAGATGCAACATTTTTGATAATGGCATAATAGGTCCTATTATTCTATTACATGGCATAATAGGTCCCTAATTGGTCCTGTCATACCATGACATGACATAATAGGACCATAATAGGACCTTTATGCCATGACATGGCATAAATGGTCCTATTGTGCCATTTCATGGCATAATAGGACCTATTATGGCATGTCATGGCATTACAGTAATAGGTCCTATTATGCCATGTCATGGTATGATAGGACCAACTATGGACCTATTATGTAATGTCATGCAATAATAGGACATATTATTCCATCATGACATAATGTGTCCTATTATGCCATGACATGGCATCATAGGTCCATAGTTGGTCCTATCATACCATGACATGGCATAATAGGAACATAATTTTCCATCATGGCATAATGTGTTTTATTATGCCATGTCATGGCATAATAGGACTTACTATATTCCTATTATGCCATGACATGCCTTAATATGAAATTATGGCATAATATGTCCTATTATGTCATGACATGCCATAATAGGTCCATAATTGGTCCTATTATGTCATGTCATGGAATAATAGGAAAATAGTTATCAAATCTATAACATTTGACTATGTCAATGGCTAATTCTTAATGAATATTCATTTTTTGAAGTTCTCATTACGAAATTAGAGATATTATAGAAGAGGAGAGAATTAAATCCCTCTAATATTGGTGTATAAACTACGAAGCCTTTGATTTACCAGATGGAATATCTAAGTAGGGTCATCATGAATGAGGACCCTTGAGGTTTACATTAGGGCTATGGATGACCTTGACCTTGGTAGCCCACCACTTCCATGTGTAAGAATATATGTGTTAATGTCGAGTTCACACCATTAGGGTGAATGAAGTTACAATGTTAGGACTTTTAGCATAGAGGAAGAGCACTTGGTCAAGCAAGTTGATAATCATTATAAAGTGAAAGAAGAAAACAAAAAAAACTATTGAGATTGAGACAGAAACTTTATGATAACTCATACACCAGCGTCTCTTTCATAATCTTTAATAGACATGACTACACATACGTTAGTTAACATTATCTATGCTCAATAGCATATAGTTCATTTTCTTTATTCAACACATTTGAGAGGTCATAGTTTGACTTTATTATGCCATATCATGGTATAATAGGACATATTATGCCATGATGACATGATATGTCCTATTATGTCACGACATGCCATAATAGGTCCATAATTGGTCCTATTATGCCAGGACCTATTATGCCATGATGGCATAATAGGTGGACTATTATGCAATGTCGTGGCATAATAGGACTCATTAGGCCGTCATGGCATAATAGGTCCTATTATGCCATGACATGATATAATAGGTCCTATTATGCCATGGCATGGCATAATAGGTCCATAATTGGTCCTATCATACCATGACATGGCATAATAGGACCTTTATGCCATGACATGGCATAAATAGTCCTATTGTGCCATTTCATGGCATAATAGGACCTATTATGGCATGTCATGGCATAATAGGACCTATTATGCCATGACATGATATAATAGGACCAACTATAGAGCTATTATGCAATGTCATGGCATAATAGCACATATTATGCCATCATGGCATAATGTGTCCTACTATGCCATGACATGGCATAATAGGTCCATAATTGGTCCTATCATACCATGACATGGCATAATAGGACCATAATAGGGACCTATTGTGCCATTTCATGGCGTAATAGGACCTATTATGACATGTCATGGAATAATAGGACCTATTATGCATAATCATCCCTTAACCTAGCTACCTGTTCCTCATCGTCCTTGTCATCCTTGTCATTTCAATACCCACCTTCCAAAAAATGTCATCATAGCTTCTTTTTTGACTTGTCAAAGTTCTCTTCATCTAACACTTATTCAAGTTATGCTTAATTCTCTAGCTCTATTGATTCTTTCATTATTTTTTTAAGTCAAACTTTCATCCATCCTCCCACCTTATTTCTCTTTCCTTGATTCCTTCTAAATACTTTCACCTGATAACTTGCTAATATTTCCCATCAAAGTTTGAGAATTACAATTTCTTTCGAAATGGTACTAGGTATGAATCAAGCCTAAACTTTGATATCTAAAATTTGAAGAGTAATGTTAATTACTTAAGGTTATACATTTGGATTTCCCTCTTTTAAAATGAATTTTTAGTTACCCCAATGTCCAGTAGCTCAAATTGTGGTTTTAATTATGTTTTTTGTCTAATCCATGAAATTTAAAACATCTCGCCTATTTTTTTGACTTCCCATAACCCACTAGAATGCCCCAAAAGGCCACAAGGTCACCTAAAAATGATCCAAGGCACTAGAAAGGTACCAATAACTAATAGTGGTAACTTTTGTATTGCCTAATGAGGATTAAGAATAATTTTGGTACATATGTGATTTAAGGAATTGGGAATGGTGGCTTGCTAGAAGCGGTTTAAATTTTTCGTTTATTGGTTGAAAGGCCCAATACCTAAAAAAATAATTCCTAAAAACATGTAACCCAAGTCTCACAAATTTAATATTGAAAGATTCAAAGTCCACTTGAAATTTACTATAGTGGATCAAATCTTACTACAAGTAAAGTCTCATGATGTCTTAGTAGTTTTTCACTATGGATTTCATGAATTCATTGACTATCTTGCATGTATATGGTGATGTGATTGGTGAGAAAACTAACATATCATAATGCAAATATATTGATAGTTCTCTAGTATGGTTTTTGATGTTAGGATTGCATTTTTGAGACAACATGGTGCAAGATGCAACATTTTTGATAATGGCATAATTGGTCCTATTATTCTATTACATGGCATAATAGGTCCCTAATTGGTCTTGTCATACCATGACATGACATAATAGGACCATAATAGGACCTTTATGCCATGACATGGCATAAATGGTCCTATTGTGCCATTTCCATGGCATAATAGGACCTATTATGGCATGTCATGGCATTACAGTAATAGGTCCTATTATGCCATGTCATGGTATGATAGGACCAACTATGGGACCTATTATGTAATGTCATGCAATAATAGGACATATTATTCCATCATGACATAATGTGTCCTATTATGCCATGACATGGCATCATAGGTCCATAGTTGGTCCTATCATACCATGACATGGCATAATAGGAACATAATTTTCCATCATGGCATAATGTGTTTTATTATGCCATGTCATGGCATAATAGGACTTACTATATTCCTATTATGCCATGACATGCCTTAATATGAAATTATGGCATAATATGTCCTATTATGTCATGACATGCCATAATAGGTCCATAATTGGTCCTATTATGTCATGTCATGGAATAATAGGAAAATAGTTATCAAATCTATAACATTTGACTATGTCAATGGCTAATTCTTAATGAATATTCATTTTTTGAAGTTCTCATTACGAAATTAGAGATATTATAGAAGAGGAGAGAATTAAATCCCTCTAATATTGGTGTATAAACTACGAAGCCTTTGATTTACCAGATGGAATATCTAAGTAGGGTCATCATGAATGAGGACCCTTGAGGTTTACATTAGGGCTATGGATGACCTTGACCTTGGTAGCCCACCACTTCCATGTGTAAGAATATATGTGTTAATGTCGAGTTCACACCATTAGGGTGAATGAAGTTACAATGTTAGGACTTTTAGCATAGAGGAAGAGCACTTGGTCAAGCAAGTTTGATAATCATTATAAAGTGAAAGAAGAAAACAAAAAAAAACTATTGAGATTGAGACAGAAACTTTATGATAACTCATACACCAGCGTCTCTTTCATAATCTTTAATAGACATGACTACACATACGTTAGTTAACATTATCTATGCTCAATAGCATATAGTTCATTTTCTTTATTCAACACATTTGAGAGGTCATAGTTTGACTTTATTATGCCATATCATGGTATAATAGGACATATTATGCCATGATGACATGATATGTCCTATTATGTCAACGACATGCCATAATAGGTCCATAATTGGTCCTATTATGCCAGGACCTATTATGCCATGATGGCATAATAGGTGGACTATTATGCAATGTCGTGGCATAATAGGACTCATTAGGCCGTCATGGCATAATAG
>NC_081412.1:611767381-611790381 GCF_030272615.1 Cryptomeria japonica | reverse complement strand
GTATATTTTATACCACTTTGGGTCTAATTAACAATTTTTTATTTTTTTTGAAAAACTTGAACAACTCCTACTCAAATAAACAATATTTTAAAAAAATATAAAAATACCCTTTTATAGATCAATGAGTGAATTTTCCAAAATATATATCTTTTCATATTTTAATTAATTTTTATATTTTATTATTGAAAGTAGGTCATCAGCACTAAAATATTAGGTCAATTATCTTGTAAAAAATACTAAAATTTATCAATATGTATATATTGTAGACACCCAAAATTGTCCAGTCTAATTAAATAAATATTTTTATTTATTTAATTATCTAAGCCTAATTCTTCTATTAATTAAATAAATATTTATTTATTTAATTAATTCATTTATCCTCTTCTAGCCTTATTTTTCATTTAAATAAATACATTTATTTATTTAAATTATCCTTTTCCTAAATTAAATAAATATTTTATTTATTTAATTATCTCACTTCTTCTATTAATTAAATAAATCTTTATTTATTTAATTAATTCATTAACCTTTTCTACCCATGACACATGTCATTCATCTCTTAATTCATACACTACCTACCCCTTTCATTATTTTATTATTTCTTTTACCTACCCTCTAATCATAGCCGACCTCCTTTTACACCTCTCAATATTATCCCTCCATTTCATATAGTGTCTTCTATATAAGGAGATGTTTCCTTCATTATCAAACCCTAATCATTCATTCTAATGAATCAATTTATGCACTTGACTACACTACGCTTTTGACATATGCGATCCTACTTGCAACCACATTCCGTTCTTTGTTGAGCTCTTGTGCACATAAAATCTAAGAGCAAATATATCAAGCAAGATCAATGGAGATAGGAAGAATGGAGATCAAAACGCTATTGGACATGTGATGGTATAATCTTTGTGATTTCGTTTGATTTGCATTGTCTTAGGCAATCTTCATATGTTATGGTGGATCTTTGTTGTTGTTAGGCTAGGGTTTTGTGGTTGAATTCATTTAGCCTTTCAATATCATTATTATTGTTATCCATTTTCACCATATACATTGTGGCACGCCCAGTGGGACTCTTGTCCCTTTTGCATTTAACATCCTTGTTACAGATTTTGTATTTTGAAGTTGCAGATCTGACGTTTTCGGTAGCATTTTGATATTTTCGTGTCTGCGCACTTTCGGATCACGTTTTTGATTTTCTAGCGCGTCTGTGACATCTGGAGTCGCGTCTGTGTTATTGGCAATATTCTATTTTGCAGGTTCCAGGAAAGCACGTTTGTGTTATAAAATTGCGTCTGCGCTATTTTTAGCCATGTCTGTGTCCAGAAGACGCGTCTGCATTCTGTAGTCATGTCTGTGTTGAGGGTAATCACGTCTGTGTTCACCAGTTTCAAATTTTGGGTTTTTATTGATTTAGTTTTTGGATTTTGCATTAAGGGTTTCAGATCTGGTTTATTTTGAGCTAACATTTTCAGATCTAGCTAACGAAATTGGTCCAGCTTGTCTTGAAAGTTACATCGTTTGGTTGAAGGCCCCTATTTTCATAAAGTCTTTTGGGTTTAAAATTTACCTAACTTGTGTGCTTGTAGGAAGGGGTAATCATTTGAAACAATCCAAACTACTAACAACTCTTTGTTGCAGGTCCTTGGCAAGGGTTTTTGGATTTTTATTGTGTGCCTTGTTTTCATAGACTAGCAAACACTTCAATTGGTGCACTAAAATTGAATCATTGTCTTTTGTGTCTTGAGCAATAGGCTCTTTTTGTTTAATCTTTAGAGGGCCTGTCTTCCCGTGTGGTCATTAGGACTACTAGTGAGAAGAGAATGACCCAAGTGGTAGCGAGGAAAACCCACTTCTTTCGAACCACTATAAAAAAATGTATTCATGGTGAAAACTATGAATAACGCGTGCTGATTAGTTCATACCGACATTATGTCTCCCCATAAACCCGTTTGATCAAATTTATTTGGTCATTTGTAGGGCGTAACCCCTACCGGCTGGGAGACTTCTTTATTTACAGAGCTGAAAGTGCCGCATGTATGGCCACACGAGCAGATGCCCTTACTAGCACCTTTTTGTTTTAGAAGCCCAAATCCTTCTAGTTGTTGGGGCAGGAGGTCAGACCTCTGGTAGCAGCCCACACACATACAGTTCTTAGTAGAGATACAAAGTTCGCCACGGGGAGTTTTCATGGGGACTGATGCTTGGCTGACTCGAGAAGTGAGTGCCGAGGGTGGAGCCAGTGAGGTCAAGCATCTAAGTATCCACTCTGAATAGCATAGCCTCAGGAGTAAAACCCCATGTGGGATCAACAACTATTGTCTTGGCCAGCCATAAGAATTGTGCTTGACTTATTTTAAACTTTCAAAACATTCAAGACCAAACAGCAAAACATTGTGTCTTTTGTGTCTTCAAGTGTATGCAAAACATTCTTACATCAAACAACACACTTTTCTAGGAGTCATTTTGAGTCTAGACACTTGCAAACATTGGGTCTTCATCAACATTGTGTCCTCTTGTCACGAAAAACAGTCAAACAGTTAGATTTGGTCACAACAGAATGACTTCATAGATTGGAAAAAATTGCACAAATTTTACAGAAACGCGTCTGTGTCGGACATAATCTCCTCTGTGTTGTATAACCCTGTTTGTGTAGGGTAAAAACGCATCTGTGTTCACAGAATCAACATTACACTTTGCAAAAAAAAAAAATCTCAGAAACATGTCTGTGTTAAATAGAGCCGCGTCTGCATCAGGAAACCACATCTGTGAAGTATATAGGCGTGTCTGTGTTCAGAATTGAAAAACTGTTACAGTCCAACAAACAAACACAGTCAGTTTTAGAATTCTTGAGCTTCCTAGGTCATTTCTCCAGGGTTTCATTTAGCATTCAACCTATCTTGGGTCTCACAAAGTCCATCATTACTTTACATCTCTCATTACATTCACATTTGTCTAAACTTGAGTCAAAAGGTTACTTGCTTGTCGTCACTATACTTTGTCAACATACTACATACAACAACACTTTGCTAAGTGGTCCCTCATCAAGGTTTCTATCACCTTTGGGTCTCATTTGGTCTTACTTAGAGTCAAGGTCAACTTACCTCACCAAGAGAAACTATCCTCTCTTTGGAAGTCACACCTACTCTACTACATACATACTTGGACATTGCAAGTACACTTCAGATTCATTTACATTCCATCCAACTCTTGGTCTTCCATACTTTTTCCATTTTCATCTAGTCTCACACATTTCGATCAATACCTAGTTCATGGTTGAAACCCGTTCCCAAAAATCTAGGAGAGAAACTAAAGAGGCTCAAGAGTCCGCAAACATGAGTTCTTTTAAGTATGACAATGATATCTTTTTCAATTCTGGTCATACTACATTACCTGACATGGATGCCTATAGAAACATTCCAAATGTTGAGAACATGGATACTACAAACAACAATTATACACACAATTATGATATGGACAACTTTTCAGTACATTTAGCAAATGTGGAAGAATCCATTATGGATCCCCATTTCAATCGATTGGTTGAGGAAATAATGAGGAGGGATAGACAATACTTCTTACAAATGATGGCACAAAGTGGAGCCAAGATACCTCATGATTTTGACATGTCTCAAATAATGGAAAATTGACATTTGGAACAACCTCACTCCAACATGGATCAAAGAAGCCCTAATAGTGGAGGCAATAGAGGACCACATCTTGTGCCTGAATCACCATCATCTTTGTTTCAAAAACCAGAGGTCCCACATACACATGGTCAAGCATATGATACTCACCTTCGCAGACCATTATGGAAGTCTTATGCAGAAAGATATGCTCAATCACATACCAATGCTAAGGATCAACCACCAAAGCAATTGGATATTCAAAGGCATGCTCAAAATTTGGACACAAGGAAACCCCGTGTCAAATTTGGGGGCAACACATTAGAACATGACATGCCTGTAGAGTATGGTATACATGGACAAAACAGATATTTCGTTCCTCAACATGAATCTATACCAAGTGGTCCATATATGCAGCATAACTATAGACCTCCTCCATATGAACATGTGTATGATCAATATCATCCATATATGCAACATGCTCCTCCTCCAATTGGTGCCTCAAGCATGGGGTATGGTCCAAGAAGTCGATCTCCACATAAGAGCAATTTGGAGCAACAAATCAGGGACTTACAAAAGAAAATGGAGGACATAAATACACTGAAGCCAACATACACAATGAGAGACATATGTCCTTATCCATTTGACAAGAGCATTCCAATGCCTCCATTTCCTACACACTTTGTGACACCTAAGTTTGATAGGTATAGAGGAAAAGGGGATCCTAAGGCGCACATAAGATAGTTTTTCATAGCTTGCATTGAGGTAGCAGTAGAAGAGACATATTTGATGAGATTATTCCCACAAAGCTTAGGTGATCAAGCTATCGAATGGTTCTCCCAACTTCCACCTGGTATTAAGTCATGGGGTGATCTAGCAGAGGCATTTATTCAACATTTCTCCTACAACATAGAGACAGACATATCAGTCACTACTTTGTGCAACACCAAGCAAAAAGAGGGAGAGTCTTTTGCATCATTTTTATAAAGATGGAGGAATCTAGCTAGCAGATGGTCTTGTGAAATCCCACAAAAACAAATGATAGAGATGTTCACACAAAATGTTGACAAAGACATTGGCTATGATCTAAGTAAAGCTTGTTTGTCCACCTTCAAGGACATTATTGAAAAAGGCTTAGCAACAAAGAAGGTCCTAATTGAACAAGGAGTCATTAAGATATTCAACGAAAACAAAGATGACTTTAAAGTAAAAGAAGCCAAGATTTTGGAATAAAAACAAGAACATAGTCAATGATGGTGTTGTTGATGCCAACACAGTGCGACCCAAATTCATTTTTTTGGGATCAAGTTCTACAAACAATCAAGTGAATACTCAAACAACTTCTAGATCACGAAGGAAGTACACTCCATTGGGAGAACCACTTGAGTCAGTCTTCAAGAAGCTAGTGGCAAACAAGGTAATCACTATTCCAGATTTTCCTCCATATGAACCAAAGGTTAAACCAAATTGGTGGAACGATGACAAGTATTGTGAGTTTCATAAGAGCAAGGGTCATAAGACAGGAAATTGTCATCGAGTGAAGAACATCATACAAGATCTCATTGATAGAGGTGACATTGAGATTGAGGGACATTCGTCTAATCAAGAACATGAGATGTTTAAGGAACCATTCCCAAAACATGACAAGGGAAAAACTAAAGCCACAGAGGATCAAACCAACTATACCAGAGCATCTTACAACTATGATTCAACCATCAATCACATCTTAATGGACAATTATGTCTCTACCATTATCATCAAGGACAAAGCGTCTGAGAATTCTACTCGGAGACCCAAGATTGTCCTAAAAGGTGTTGGATCTTCTTCTGAACCTACCTCTGAATGTCATGTTACAACCCATCGAGGTAATTCATTTTGCAAGGTGCTCCAACTAAAAACACCGCTTCTTCATCAACCAAACCTGAGTATGACCTTGTAGAACAATTAGGGAAGACACCCGCGCTCATTTCAATCCTTGAGTTATTACACATATCCCCCTCACATAAAGCTATTCTTGACAAAATCTTGAGAGACACTACTATCCCTACTGATCTGAACGTGGACCAATTTCAAGCCATGGTGGGATACCTTTCCATTCCACACTCTCTTACATTCACAGAAGCCGATGACACCTCCGTCAGTCAGCCACATAATGCACCTTTACACATTGAAGCCTTCATACACAAACATCGAATAAAATGAGTCCTGATAGATGGAGGAGCTAGTTTGAACATTTGTACATTGAGCACTATTAAACAATTGGGATATTCTGATAAAGCTATGAATTCTACAAACAAAATTACTATCAAAGCATATGATGATGAAGAGAATTCATCCAAAGGCACAGTCACCTTACCTCTCGGAGTTGGGCTAGTTACAAAGGATGTGGTTTGTCAAGTCCTAGACCTAGATCTCACATACAATATATTACTAGGACGTCTTTGGATTCATGAAATGAGGGCAGTCCCATATACATATCACCAATGCATTAAGTTTCCTCACAATGGAGTTGAAATAACAGTTAATGTTGACCCAAATCCATTCATATATTGCAACAATCTGCGACCTAGATCAGAAATAACAATTCCAGCTAATCGAGAAGCTGTTCCATCTTCAGCATATGTGGATCCAGAATCATTGAAAGCTTCTACATCAAAACAAATAGAGCTCAAAGAAAAATTCAAGGTTAAAGACCTAGGATGTGGTGAGTATATATTTCATGTTGACCAACTCCCACTATCTCCTAAGGTATTCAGTCAACAAGAACAATCTATAAACAATTTACAAGGAATTGGGTATGAACCACCTAGTGAGGTGGCTACTAAGTCTGAATGCAAATCTCCTCTAGTGGTGCAAGAAACTCTTGATATCAATAGTCCTAAGAGTGGTTCCAACAAAGAATCTACTGAGCATATCACCAGTCTTTTTGAGAGCTCACATAGCCTTATCATTCCATCCACTCCTTCCATTTCCACTCCACTTCCAGACTTGGATCAATAAGAATTACAAAAGCCCTTACTCATTGGGGATGAAAAATCAAGTTATGAACAGAAAAAACCAAAAGTCAAAACTAAAGAGAAGTCCTTTAGTCCAAATCAAAATCAAAAGCTATTGGACTCTGCAAAAATCAAAGTCAAGGATAAAAATCCTATGAAAGAACAGGAAAAGGAGTTGATCTCCCCTAACATCAAAATAACTAGGGGCAAAAGCTCTAAAATTTCAAGTCATAAAGCATACTTGTTGATCTTAAGTCTCCATCATGCTATCTTACTTTCACTTCTTTTCGCAATCATAAGCCTTCATCACTCATCCACTTGTTCCACACATCCTTTCTCTCTTGGTGATACATCATGGACCTTTAATGGAGCTTTCTCGAAGGGCTTTGTTATCAGGGATGCACAAACTTCTTTAGGTGACACGCATACGGGCTTGTGTAGTCCACACACTAGTAATTCTATCGCAGTTCCTTCATCAAGGAAGACAGACACTCAAGCTACACATCATTTAGTCAAGGAACAATGCAGCTACAATCATAAAGTCAAGCCTCGCACATTTGAGGTAGGCGACTTAGTTCTCAGAGAAAATCCCAAAAATCAGCAAGACACAGAGAAGAAGGGCAAGTTCGAACCAAATTGGCTTGGTCCTTACATCATTACAACAACATATGGATCTGGGGCATATCATCTCTCAACTACAGAAGGTGAACCTTTGGAGGATCCTATCAATAGCATGCACCTTCGCAGGTTCTACACATAGCTCTTTGGAATATCCTAATTCAAAAAATACAAAAAAAATCAAAAAAATTCAAAAATTTCAAAAATACAAAAATATTATAAAACAAAAAAAATTGTTACTTGGTGAAAACCTAGCAAATAGGTGCCTTGTGACACAAAAAAATATTGAAAAATCAAAAAAGTAAAGAGAAATAATTTCGTCCAACAGTGAAAACCACTTTGGTGGCGCCCTGGGCAAGTACCATGGTGAAAACTGGGTCACCAACGCCATGCGTAGAGACATTGCTCCTCCCTCTTTCAAGATTCACTTTCATCTTTTCACTTTGCATACACTCACGACCAATTCATCCATAATAAACTTACCCATTCCCATCATGGCTTATTATTGATCTACCCAAGATTGGTTAGCCATTCATAATAAACCTCCCTTTTCACCTCCCTTTCCATCCATAATAAATCAGATCCTATCTGTGGCTAAGGCAAATCCTACGTCTAGTGATGGGTGTGGAACTGAGAACATCACATGTTTCGAGGAGTACAGTTTCTTCTAGCTTTCTTCAGTCTATCTGCACACAATCCGCAATAAAGCAAACATTTGCATCACAGATCCACAATAAAGTTTCATCTTCTCCGCAATAAAGTATTAGTTTCATGGATTCAGTCAGTTTCAAATGAGACACAGCAGCAACAATGGGCTTGAACAAATCAAATCTTTCAACAGACTTAGACAACATTATGGTTCAGTGCTATCTATCCATTTTGTGAAAGTAAACATTGTGACCACAATCAAATAAGACTTATACAAGTGACAAGAGACACTAAACTTGAGGACTATAGTGGATGTTGGTGTTGAGTCTTGGGTTTTCTTTTGATTTTATCTTTTGGTGACATGTCTTTTAGCTTTTCCAGGATGTCTCTGACTAGAGATTCTATCTCCAGGATGTCTTTGACTAGAAAGGCGAGGATGGGGTATCGTCACCTATTTTCTTTTGTTGTCTATGGATTGTCTCTTAGTAATGCTATGACTTGTCCAAGGATATGAGGACACTATGAGTCTAGTATGAACTAGGGCATTCCTTGTTTGTGACTGTCTTATCTCTATGCAAACAGGTACAATGACTTTCTGGGTCAAACATATGCCTCGATTGTCATAACCTACTTGCCATAATAAAGCTCAATGATGATAACGCACAATAAGCTCTTTCACTTTCATATCTTCTATCTTTCATCCCCCTTTCTTGATTGACTTCCATCGTCCTTCTCGGGTCCGCGTAGCTTGCTTTCATATCTTCTATCTTTCATCCCCCTTTCTCAGGTCCTTCTTCAAGTGATTTCAGTTGGTTAGTAGCATCAGTAACTAGCTATCCAAGCTTGGCTATAGGGGTAGACAAATTACCAGTGTCAGTCTCCGGTAGGAAACTTGACAAAATGTCAACAACAGTCTAAACTATTTCTGCTTCTTTTCTCTTCTCTTTTAATCTTTTCTTTCGAGCCCTAGATTGCATAAAAAAAGCAATTCCATAAGTTCAGATGCACTCAATTTTTCAACATCAATTGGACCTTGTAGACTGATTGAGTCATCATCAGTATCATCAGCTTTTTGCTTCTCCTTTTCTTTTTCCTTTTCATTATTTTTCTCTGTTTTCTTCTCCTCTGTTTTCTCTTTCTCTTTCTCTGCCTGGTCTTGCAGAGTGGTTAAAGAGACTGGTGGCAGTGGTTTCTCAAAATTATGGTCCTTCATCGGTGGTGGTTGAATATCTACACTTTTATATGTAGCCGATGCTTCAACTGCTTCCTATTTATCAATAATATCCTGTTGTTGGTCAGTTTCATTAATCGGTTCAGTGTCATTACCTTTTAGATCAACAATATCATCAATATCTTCAACTTCATCCACTGAGAATATGGCCATTGTGGAACTTGTGTCATCCTTATTCTTGATAGGATAGACAACATCTAATGTTATTATGTCTTCTTTTTCTAGCTCCGATTGAGCTCCAGTCTCAATCTGACCAGGTTTATTATCATAGCCTTTCAGGATTGCATTCATCCTTTGAATGTTTTGAGCTATACAATGAGTATCATCTTCAACAGATTCAATCTTTCCATCCAATAACTTTAGTCTCCATGATTTAGAATGAAATTGTCCTTTGTATTTAACAAGTAATGCTAATAATTCATCTCAAGACAACTCAGGAAAATATTGAACAATGATTCTACACTAATTTACTGATCCTGATCTACAAGAATTTTCTATTTACTTTCAAGAATTGAATGTAAAGAATAAAAAATATCCTTTTTAATATCTTGTGGTAACCGGTTGTATTGACATAGGTAATTGATTACCTCTTTTACCACTTCTTGTTTCTGAACTTCATCAAATGAATCAAAATATTCTTTTACATTATCAAATCATATCCTCCCTAATTTTTTCATAGTCCTTTCAAAATCACTCATTGGTTTGAATGTAGAAACATCAATAGCAGTACTAAGAATATGAACAATATCAAATAATAATCTCCAAGAATATGAACAACATATACCAAAATCACAACCTTACATTGGCAGCTAAGAATCATCAATCATAAAGCATCTCATTATCAAAAGCATCCAATATAAGCGCAAAGAATAACATAAGGCATTTCCTATCTTTCTCAATCTATTAGTGTAATTAATCATCTCAAAGCAATAAATCATTCCCGAAACAACCTCAAGAAACTTAGAAAAGACAAAAGGATAGCCTTTGGACTGACAAAATAAAAGAACAAAAAGCCAAGATGTGTCAAAACATCAAACACAATAGTATAGCGCCTACATTGACTTTCTTAGCACATATGAACAACATTATAGTGCATTCAAAAACTTTTGCAACACATACTAATTTAAACATCACAAATACTAGACAATTCAGTGCATATACAAAACATACTAGCGCATACACCCAACAAGGTAGCGCATATAATAGGTAGAGTAGGACAAATATGAAAAGATTTAGCATATACAAGTAATATAGTAGCGCAAATAAGACATAAGGAAAAAATCTAAAAATGACCTAGAAACATTCAACCAAGTCCAAAAAATAAATTAAACAATTAAGACAAAGTCCAACTTCACAAAAATGAGGCATAAATAAGGCAAAACATGAAATAAATTGAATCAACCAAACCAACACCAACAATCCATCCATACAAAATACATGGCAATAATTTCTAGAAAATATAATCACAAAACACAATAGTCCCCACATATATTATTAAACCATATAATTAATTTAATAGCAACATCAATTTCTTATTCCTATAGACAATCTTTTAGAAACAATTTATTTCAATAAAAAAGAAGTAGATCACCAACTTGGTATTAGAAGTTATGGAAAGACAACAATCTGATGAAGCCCAATCCCAACTCCAAGCTCCAAAACCAAAAATCTCAAAATCTTCAAACAATACAAAATTTATCCAAGGCCACACATGACTATCTCAGAAAACCAAATAACTAGAATTCCATTCAAAATCCATGGAACATGTTGGCCAATAAAAAATAATTAGAAATATAATATTTCATACCTACCCCTACCCAAATTTGAGGTAAGAAAAATATAAATTAATATTACTTAACTTACCAGAATATCTCAATGAATAATAAATTAGGGTAGGTAGGGTAAATAATTAAATAATAGATAAATAATTAAATAATATGGAAAAATGAAAAATAAATAATAATAACCAATAAATAAAATATAAAGGCTTAGTAAACTAAACCGAATAAAACAAAGACCCAATCAAATAATCCAAAATAATACATTTCTTATAAACCATCTTGAAAATTAAAACAATAATAATATAAAATATTATTATTAACAATCTCCAACCTCACAGCCAATAATGAGAGAGTGCAGGTAAGATAAATAATAAATAAATAATGGGTAGGAAGAATAAACAATAATAAATAATAAATAAATTACCGATCAAAAAATATAATAATAAATAAACCAATCAACGAATAAATAAAAAGAAATGGATAATAAATAAAATAAATAAATCAAAAGCCTAATAAATATTAAACCACAAAAATAATATAAATAAATAATATTATCTCATAAACACAACTCCCAAAAAGGTCAATCATAACAAGGGGTAAGTAAATAAATAAATAAAAATAAATAGATAAATACACAATAAATAAATAATTAAATTTATGGATAGGTATAAAAATACTCTAGCCAATATGATTTAAACTCAATACCATTACTATCTTCCACATAGATATAAAATACAATAAATAAATAAATAATCTTGTATGCACAATTATAAATGTCAAATATTATGATCCACAAAATAACATTAATAAATATAACCCTTAATAATTAATTATATAATTACATTTAAATACCAATGCCATCCAATAATTTAATTTTCTATTAATAAACTATATAAGATAATTAATTAATTAATAATTTAGTTAACCAATAATCACAACTCCTTAAGACAACCCATCATAGGGTAATATAAAATACCAGAAGACAACTCTAACCACAAAACTAAGACTGACAGGGTACCAACTTAAACCTAGAGTGTAGAATTAGATTTCATGTCATCTCTAATCAACTTGCCATTGGGATGAAGACACGCTCAGACCTGTGAAGCTAGGTGGAGTCGATGTCGAGTACCTGCAAACCTGTCACAACCAATATACGTACAACAACATATACCATAACATATATCATGCAATAGGTAGACAAGTGAAGGGGAATTTCAATGCCATATCGTGATCATGAATGAGTGGTATGACATTGTCCCTATCACAAACGCAGTGGAAGATAGTCACAACTACCGAGGACTATCATAATCATAATCATATCCAATATAATCATGAAATAGGGTTAATACATAGTATGATACCATCAAATAATCATAAAGTATACTAAGCTATATCAATATGGTCTATTGATGTACACAAAGGAAATATGAATCAGGGAGGGGCACAAAATCCTCCCCCCATTGGACTCAACTTACTCCTGAAAGTTACAAGTGTTAAGTTGAAAAAATGCATGCATTAATCCAAAACATCTTTTGAACATAGAAAAATTAAATTCTTTCCTTTAGGACAATCACAAATAATATGCCTAAGCTTTCTTATTTAAGGATTAATCATTCAATGAGACATCTTAGTTCAAACATTTCCTAGCTCAAAGTTAGATAAAGACAACACAAGTTTCATTACTATGCCTCTATTATTCAAGGTGAGTGCATTTCACAAGAGATAAAATGAGTCACAATACTCCTACTAATTACAATAAGCATGCTAAATCATTAAAATATCTTCAAGAAAAAATCATTTAATCTACATTTGCAAGATAAAACTATGATTTATGTCATCAAGTTAGCATATATAAGTAAAACCCATAATAAATCACACCATTTAAGCATGGAAACACTCCCTTGACATCTGACTACGCATAATTAAGAAGAGAAATATACATTTTACACAATATTTTTCACATAGGTACATCCTTAAATTATTGAAGAAGCCATGTCATATATCTATATGAGGGGGAAAATTCCTTGAATAAGCCTTCTTCAAGACCAAATAAAATCAAAATAATGTACAATTTTCAGAAATATATGTGCCACAAACTCAAGAGAAAACAAGATTTACAACATTCAAGCATCCCACATCCAATCAAATTATTCAAAAGCACCCTTATCCATTAATTACACATGATGTACATAATCACTCACTAAAGGTTGAGAATAAGCAGTTTATTTCCTTTTAACTATTTCATATATTACAAATTTATCAATCCCAAATGGACTTCTATCTAACATTTCATAAAATCCATAAAGTTACCAATACACTTTATCCTATTAACATATTTCATTTACTTAACTAATATCAACATTATCTAATTGTTTGTTAGGTCCAGTGCAATTCTTTGCGGTGTCCTCCCTTGCACACACTATCAGAGGGTCGAAGTGAACATGATAAAGAGCACACTAAACACAAAAAGAGGGCCCACAATACTCCACATTCAGAATGACCACTATAGGCATGAGCAACAAAAAAGAAAGTACAAAAAGAAAAGATTCTCAAATCCAACATTAAATCATGAAAAATTGTTGCCGAAATCAATAAGAAATAAAGTGTGACAAGTTCCACCACAAAGAGCAAAAACAGATGAAGAAGAATTAAAGAAACCCAAAAATAAATTTAATTCCAATGATACTTCATTCAATCTCCCAATAAATCAAAGCAATATAGCCAACTCATCCAAATCTACATCACAAGGTCACCATTATCAATCACACCAAAGGAAATAACTACTACACAGTCTCCTAGTGTATAATGCCCTGAATGTGTTAGAGAATGCACACCCGACATTTAAGACCATAAATTTATTTGCATATCCCTATTTTTTTATTATCTTTTAATCCAATGCCATCTCTTATGAAAGTCTAAGCAATTATTATTAATGAAAGAGTACATATACTAGGAAAAGATAAAGTGTCCCACACAAGTTCTTTAATTACACATAATAATCTACATTAATTAAATCTTATACACATAATACAAACACTTCAACTTCTATTCGCAAATAAATTAAGTTATTATTCCAACATGAAAATTTAATCCTATAAGCATAGCATTAGTTAAGAGGATATACATAATTTCCCTCACTCTATAGCATAATCATTTATATAGTGAGAACAACCTTTAACATTTAGGAAAGCACTAAAAATTGCATAGCAAAGCAAGAACCCATAGAATCATTTAAAAATTGCTTGCATACAAAAGTCAAGCATAAGAAACAAATACACATGTTACACATAATTATGATTTCTAGAGAGGACTAGAGAGAGAGAACACAATGCATAGATATCTAGAATCTTCAAGGTCCCAATGCCTTTTTTATACACAAATCTCAAAGAAAAACTTGGGTTATAAGGAACATCGTAACACAAATGCAAGAATAAGATCAAAAAACTTAACCAAAGATCCCAGTGTTTGCAACACGAGCTTTGATACCAGATGTAATGCTTGATAAAATACCTTGGAGAAATACAACTAACTGACATGAAATTGTAAATTTTTTTTTTAAACATCTTCTAATGCAACATATACAACTAACTACTCATATGCATTTAACATCCATTAACAAGATATACATTTTGTCATCATGAACATTAACATAAAAGAACTATATGCAAGCGGAAATAAACAACCCTATAATTAATTTTTCCCTAGGGTACCTCAAAGTTGTTACTTACAACCTCATCAAGATCATATCTATATAAGCATAATGTCATAATTACTACCTTGATACATTGCATGATAACTCAACTAATCTTTCTCTTTTCATGCATGCATAAGATACCCCACTAGTCTATCTATCATGAATACATCCATTAATAATTCAAATCCCATTAAAACCCTAAGATTCATTTTAAAACACCAATTTCCAAATGTTCCTAATCCCAATCACTTATTCAACACCATAGCATAAATATTCCATTTCCAATACTAATTACCATATTACTAATCCATTTACTTAATCATCATAGACATTCACCTAAAACTATATGCATATCTATAAAACCAATTACATACCAATAGAATATCAAAAATAAATTATCATTATAACAATGATCACAACTTCAAATCCTATCACAAGAGTCATTATCACAACCTAATACATCCTATTCAGGCTCTTCTTACATCATAATATAAATTATGTCTCTATCTCATGAATCCTTCTAAACTAAATACCACATGAATCTTATTATATCAATTTGCCACATAAGCCCATCCAATCTGAAGAGATGAAGACTCCACATCCATGCACAAGAGAATCCAACAAAGAACATCCCAATCGAATAAGACATCAAACCACATAACCATGTGGAACCATAATGAACTACCCCCCGTAGTAGGAGATTAACCAAGATCCCACAGACACTATAGATCTAGGTTGACACTTGAAAAACAAAGGATAATACTCCACATATTATATGGCTAAGTAAAAGATCAATATAAATATAAGACCTCCAGAGGCTACTCACAAATCAAGAATCAAGGTGCTAGGACCTACATCTAGGAAAAGAGTGTCATCACATGCTATCACCATCAAAGGATATCCTAGAACTCAGTCCTGACATCCATCATACACATGTAGAACCATCTCCACCTTTGAGGAAATCAAGGGAGTTTGATTTATTAGGTTACTAGATCTTCCCATACTTCACTCTAGTATTTCAAGCCATGAGATGGGGTACCCCATATTTATATATTATCTTATTAAGATGAGTTGCTACTACCCAACCCACCTATGATTAATTTATTATGTTATTAGTTTTAATTATTACCATAAACCTCCAATGAGATATCCCAATGGTCTAAACCCTGACTTCATAACATAAGGAATCTTAGCAGTCCATTCCTCATGACCTCGGTAGACTCATGGAAGCCTACTCCACCTAGCATGCTCCTAGACCTTAGGGTGACAACACATACATCTCATAAACATAGCCTCTCAATACATCATAACCGGATAACCAAGGCTATACATCAAATAATAATCTCCAAGAACATGAATAACATATGCCAATTACAACCTTACATAGGCAACCAAGAATCATCATACATCAAAAATCTCATTATCAAAAGTATCCAATTTGACCGCAAAAAATAAAAACAAAGCATTTCCCATCTTGCTTAATCCATTAGTGCAATTAATTATTGGCAATTGAAACTCATTGGATTCATTTTGATGTCATTGATGGCAACAATATCTGATTGAAGTCACAAACCAATACTAGGAGGCATATATCGGTAGATACCGGCATTGGAAGCATTCAGGGCTACACCGACACTGACATCGATATCAATACTTCATTGGAAGTTGACATCAAAGGAGAATTTACTTAATAAATCTTTTTGTAAATATTGTCAAGGCCAACATTGAATATGTTTTGTAAATGTATTGTAAGCCGGAATAAGGCATATTATTTGTAATAGGTATATAGGTTAGTTTGCTAGGTCATTTTTTTTAAGAGTATGTAGAAAAACATGTTAGATAATATGTGTGGATACATCAGAACTGTATGATGTGAAATATATGTATAGAGATCATTTTGTAAGAGAATTTTATATCATGCAATGATATGTAGATAGATTGGAAAGCCTTCTTGGAGGAGAAGTAATACCGGTAGTAGTTCAAGTTTATGAACCGATACAGAGCAGAACCAGAACCAAAACTCTATTTGGCATAGCAAATGCATTCCTGAGTTCATTTTTAGTATTTTACTTTGGTAGAAAGCTTGTAGTCAATGAGGCTCTTTAGTGATGAGCAGTATGCTCTAGGCAGTGTACCTTCCAGCAAGTGCAGGCCCTTGTTATATGTAATATCTTTTCATATGGCCAGTGAATTGATATTGTGGGTCACAAATCCCTCTGTGGTTTTTCCTCATTGAGGTTTTCCACGTATAAATTTTGTGTGTTATGGTGTTCATTTATGTGGATGGTTTATTTGTTTCTTGCTATATGTTTATTTGCTTACAGGTATATATAAGCATGGTCTAGAAAGTTAAAAACTATTCATTTCGATAGAACATTGATTCACCCCCCCTCTCAGTGTTCCTAGATCCCAACATTAATCATCTCAAATCAATAAATCATTCTCAGAACAACATTAGGAAACTCAGAAAAGCCTCTGGACTAGCAAAACCAACAAAACAAAAAGACAAGATGTCTCAAAACACCGAATACAACAGTCTAGTGCCTACATAAACTGTCTCAGCGCATATGAACAATATTACAACACATTCACAAAATTTTGTGATGCATACACAAGACTTTGTGATGCATATACTAATTTGAACAGTGAAAATACCAGACATGACAATGCATATATAACATAGACGAGTGCATAAACCCAACATGGTAGCACATACAATACATAGAGTACCGCATATACAATTTTTTTTAGCGCATACAAGTAATAATATAGCGCAAATAAGATAGAGCACAAAAAACTCTCAATACGGTCTAGAAACATTCGGTCGAGTCCAAAAAATAAATTAAACACTTTAGACAAAGTCGGACTTAACAAAAAAGAAGCATAAATAAGTCACAACATGAAATAAATTGAATTAACCAAAATAAGACCAACAATCTAGCCATCCAAAATTCACGGCAAATATTTCTAGAAAAGATAATCAAAAAAAATAGTAGTCCCCATATATATTATTCAACTATATAATTAATTTAATAGGAACATCAATTTCTTATCCCCACAGATAATCTCTTACAAACAATCCATTTCAATAACAAAAGAAGTAGATCTCCAACCTGGTATTAGAAGTTATGGAAAGACAACAATCTTATGAAGCACAATCCAAAAAAAAAATTCCATCATAGTAGCTCACTGTATGACTCCATAAAATTGACCAAGAATCTTAAGATCATTTATAAATTCATCCTAGTATTTCTTCCTTTGAAAATTAGTCCAGTCATAGGCTTACCCTATCCATTACATTTAGACACATACTAAGTGAAGGATAAATAAGAAATCATACACACATTTAGACCTATTACACTCTAAACAATTGCAAAGATCATAATCATAGTTAATTAAGGGTGAATTGATATTCAATTAGAGTAGTGTACAGTTTTGACCATCTAAATATTTCTAATATAGTTTACATATTGCATACAAATCGCTATAGGACTGAACATCCAAACCTACCAGCAATTCTTTATGCTGTGGAGTGTAGTTGCGACCTTGGGTGGAGAAAGATCATTTGTGAATCTGATTCTCAGGCAGTGGTGACTTTGTTGAATAGGCAAAGGTTAGATGATGTATGCTGACATTTAGCTTTGGTTATTAAACAAATTCTTCATTTGTGTGTATTCATGGAATCTGTGACTTTTAGTCATATCCCTAAAGAATGGAATGGAGTTGCAGACAGTCTAGTGAAATGGGCCTCTGATAAAATGTACAATTGAAATCCACCTAATCAAAACTAGTGTGGTTGTTTAATTAATGTCCTTTGTATTTATTTTATGTCTAAATAAAAAAATTTCCCCTTTTTGCCAGACTTAAATTGTATTTCATTAGAATAAAATAAAACAGAACTATCTAATTGTGAATAACTAAAATAGTTATCATTCTTCTTTTACAGGAATAACCATTGAAAATCAGTACCAAACTCACACTCTAAACAAACAATCGGGCTTGTCCACCCCATCTCACTAGCCGTTCAAAAATTTCTGGCAAAGTTGTATACCTCATTTTTCTAAACTGGTATGGTCCATTTCATTGGTCGATCGACAGTAGCATTCAATTTTTAATTAAAATAACAAAGAAGATTTGATTACTCAAATTTACTTAAAAATCATAACTTAATTCTAGGGAGAAATCATTAATATAGGAAGTAAAACGACGGTGTAATAAAAAATGAGGATCCTTAGTCGCCTCACATGGAGTACAAGTTCAGGTTTGTTATGGGAATGCGACCAGCAACAAACCTCCATCTGAAAAAGGCAACCAAGGAATCATGTATTTTGAATGAATATAGCAGTAGCTTTAGGAAACCTCCATCTACATAACGACTCAAAACAGCCGGCTAAGGAATCATATTTTCGGCATATTAGCTCTTGGAATCTGTCGAATTTTTGGATTCTACTTCTAAATGCGATGTCCCCTCTATATCTCTGTATCATATTTTCTTTGGAGAGTAACAAAATGGCGATCGGAGGTCTTTTCATACTTATAATATTAATATGGGGAATCGACATTTCAGGTCATCATTGAATATTTAGTAAAATTAGGTCATTTAGTGGGATGAAACATCAAAATTCATCAGAATATTACTGCATTCAAATGTATTTGAATCATAATATTTATCTTAAAACTAAATTATCTTAATACATCACTTAAAAAATAATTTAAATAACATCTTTAAAATAGCAGAAAAAGCAAACTATACAAATTTCATCGAAGATCATTGATATTGAATCAAACATAAAATAAAGTTTACACATGAAATCCAATAATAAATATATGAAATCTAGATAACAACACACTTCAATACCTATTGCATAAATTTATCATTCAAAACATATTAACCATTCACAAATAAATAAAAATGAATGATTTAACTATGTGATATGTTTGAACATCAGAACTCACTACCTTCACTATAATCATTCAACAATAAATTGAATTCTATCATCTAACATCTTTGGACATCTTGTATTCATCTATTCCAAAGAAAAGATTCATCCTTGCTTAAGATTTGAAGAAACAATTTAACCAACCATATATCTCGCCCTTAATTGTAATATGTCTTCTAGGGCTCTATCAGGAGAGGGAAGGACTTTCTTAACACTATCCCTCTCCATACATCTCTTAACCCAAGCATCAAGAAGTGGGTATTCACTGTCAAATGGTATCTTGAAATTCCCAATAGTTTCATAAATATGGAACCAACAAGCAAAGGGAATGAAGGCAATATCAAGAAACCCAAAATCCTTCCCACCGAAAAAAGGGAGGGACCCCCCTGCCGACATCTCTTTTAGTGCGCCTTCTAAAAATTGAAGGTTCTCCAACATGTCACGCTTGCCCTCCTCAACCTTGTCTTTTGACCATACTATACGAAATCCCGAGTCAAAAAACTGCAACCACAGAAGATTTGTGTTAGCCAACGATCCCATTAATAGACTAGCACAAGATTTCCAACTACAACTGCCTAAAAATGTATTAAAGAACTTAAACACCAATACAAATGAGAAAATGGGAATACCTTACTTTTTTATCTATGAAGTCGGCCCAGAAGCGAGCAAGGGCACGGTCATATGGGTTGATGGGTAATAATTGTTTGTAATCCCAAGCCTCATCAATGTATTGAAGAATTATAAGAGACTCGCATATAGGCTGGCCATTGTGGATCAAGACAGGTATTTTCTTGTACACAGAATTCATTTGCAGGAGGAGATCACTTTTATTGGGAGCCAGATCCTCTTCCTGGTATTCATATTTAACACCTTTCTCTTCCAAGGCAATTGGGACGCGCATGCCAAACATACTGACCCATTTGCTGAGTACCTTCACTTTATCCATCTCAAACACTCCCAAAGTCCAAATTCACACAGCTTTATATCATCTTGTACAAAAATAAAAGTTCTTACAACTGTTGAATATTGCACACAGATCCCAAACTTTAAACACCGTCGATGTTTCTGTTGATTTCACAATCAAATGGTTTGGAGTGTAGGAAGAAATTTGATGTCATTCAATTTAGAGGCTATGGATTCTCAGTCATTCGCTGGATTTCTGGAAAGTTCTGCTGGCATTTTATACATCGATTAATAATTGATATTAATATAAATGTTTTAATTTTGTTTCGTTCGAAAAGGTGATGAAAAAGAGTTACGCTAGTTTGTTTGCTTTGTTATTATATCAGTTTTCTTTCATAGGTTTATTTGTAGGAGCCAATTATATTCTTGCTTATAGCTAAATTTTCATCCGTTCATGTGACATCCTGGGTTCATCCAATTGATAATATCAAAGTCAATGCATATTGGATTTCTCGTAAAAAGCATTGGATCTAGGTTATCTTTGACGATGCATCACATGGAAAGACGGTTATGTCTAGACCGTGAAGGAAATATATTTGATTTGGCACTACTTGTTACTCGAATTGGATCAATGAAAAGAACAAAGAAATCATTTCTCAAATTTATTTAAAAAGTCACAACTTAATTACCAAGGGAAAAAAACGATGGCGTAGAACTAGAGAATGCGCATGCATATTGGCCTTACATGGAAACAGGCGGCTAAGTAATAATGTAGAAACCACTAGTTTCGCACTTGCTACTCCTTACAAATTGAACGTTCCCTCTTCTATGGTTTCTGTATCATCTTTTGCTTGGGAGAATAACAAAATGGCGAAGGCAGTAATCTTGATAGTGATAATATTAATATTGGGAGTAGGCGATGTTGTGTGCAAAAATTATCCCTGCGACTATTATCCGTGCAACAGTGATGGTGATTGCCCACCTGAACAACTTTGCCTTGGCATTGATATCAATTTCTGTGGTGCGGGACAGGGATTTTGCTCAGCCCATTAATAATTGTAATCAGTATAAATGTTTTTATTTGTTTCGTTTGAAGAGTCGATGTAAAGTTATTCATGGTTTGTTTGCCTATTATCATCAGTTTTCTGCAGAATTTTATTTGTAAAATGTGTAATTATATTATTAATTATAATCGACTTTTAGTTTTATTTGTTGCATTTCTAGAATTCTCCTTATAGATTTTTTTATGGACAAATATAAGTATATAAATGTTTTTTTGAAGTTCAGTAAAAATTCATGGACTTTAAGACTGATATAACAAATTTTATTAATATGGTTAGAATCAAAAAATATGAATAATATTTTGAGTTCAATATATTCCGTTCTAACAGATTAGAAATATTGGTTCCTTAATATTATATAAGATGTTTTATTTAAAAAACGAGGAAGGAAAATAATTTATATAGATGTTATTTTTTTTGAAATATCATAATATAAGATGTTATATGTATATTATGCCAAAAGACATTTGACAGATGCAAACTGCTAATAAACACCAATTCCTTGCTAAACACTTGTGATATCTTCCATCCTCTTTTCCTCTATCAAACATATGTTATTTACCTTTGTTATTAAAAATGAAACTAGATCAATATTTATCAAGTTTTGTTTGAATCATATTTTGTTTTGAGCATGGAAACGGGAGGGCTTCACATACTAATAATCTTTATTATTAACATTAGATTTAGTTTGACATTAATCTAGTAGAAAAATACCTTTAATTGTTCGATGTTTTTCAAGTTAATTAATAATTGATATAAATGCAAGCATTTTTAATTTGTGTCATTTCACAAGTTGATCTATTAGATTTTTTAATGCTTTATTTCGCTTCTAAGTTATTGCTATATCAATTTTATTCATAACTTTATATCTAAAAGGTTTTGAGTAATATAATTATATATATTGTTCAAGTTTTAAAAGATGCAATTGATGTTCATATTATGATTCAATATACATCCATGGGCAAAGTATTCTTGAATAAAACAAATTTAAATCTCCATGGAGAAATATGTGAGTGACATGCTTTTAAACTAGACCAAAATGTCCATGAATACCTCTATAGCTAAAGTGCTTACAAATGGTATCGTCAAATAAAAAAGTATGACTTTCATCCATAATCATAAATCTTATATACTCAAATAGGATATAAATTATGTAAAAATTAATATAATTTATGTCATTTTTTAAAATTATAAATTATGAAAAAAAATTAAATGGTATAATAAAACAATACTCTTATGGTGAAATTAATGTTTTCATGTATAATTTCTTATGAAAATACTTAGGAAAATCTAGTAGCAATGTAATTCTTAGTAGTAATAGATATTTCGTTACATTATAGATCACAATAGAAATAATATTTATTGAAAAACATGAAACTAAAACCCATCTAGGTTAATCACCTCATTTTATAATTATTTACAAATTCATTTCCATAAAATTAAAAGACCACCTATGCTTGGAACATATTTTTTTCTTATGGAGGATTTTATATCATCCA
>NC_081412.1:611620781-611766881 GCF_030272615.1 Cryptomeria japonica | reverse complement strand
TAATAGACATGATGGTTGCATTTATTATAAGATGCCTTGTTTGGAAGGATCTTGTGCTATATGTGGTTGTTTGCAACGTTTACCAAGATGCATACATTTGGAGAGCACAAATGAAATTGGTACGAAACTAGCTTCTTTCAGAAAATACAAGACAGTCACATACGGAGTTAAAGATGGAAAAGATTTGAAGAGATGTGAGCTAGTGAAAAATGATATATGTGTAGCTCAATTTATGAAAATGTTTCAAGAGAAACTAGTTAATGAGTACATAATGCATACACATAGAGCTCAATGGTTAGATGAGCAATTCAAGTTGCGTAAGGACACATTTTGTCTTGGCACCATTGTCTCTATCGTTGATTTCACTGAAAATTATACACTACAACCTCAAAATGAAGTGTAATCCATGTATTATCACTCTACACAAGTGTCTATTTTTGTACACATAGCATTCATGCATGCAGATGATAGCACAAAGGAGGATAGAAAGGTTGTAAGAGAGTATCACTTCTACATAAGTGATGATCGTACTCATTCATCAGAGTTTGTACAAGGATGCTTTAAAGTTTTCTATGATAGTTTAAGGGAAAGGAACATATGATACAACCAACACTTAATATGGTCAGATAATTGCACTGCACAATTCAAGAATGCAAGGATGTTTTATTGGCTAACAAGGATGCATGTGACAAGTGATGTACAACATTTTTAGAATTTCATTAAGGCTGGACATGGTAAGGGAGAGCATGATGGTGCAGGAGCATGTGTGAAAAGAGCCCTAGCTAGGGAAGAATTGAAGTACGAAGGTGGTGCTGAGTTGGTAGATGTAGAAACAATTGTGCGATGGTGTAAGTCTATGATGGGTCCATGTAATCTAGGTACGTCATTGGTTCGTAGATATTTTTGGTTGATTACTGAATCTAACATTGAAAACTATCTAGATTGTTGTATAGTTGCAGGATCGAGTGATATGCACTCATTTATGAGTTCAAATTCAAGTTCACTGGTAGTTTATACGAGACACATGGTATTTTTATGCTCTTCATTCATGTATTGTTCATGGGAAGAATGTGAGTCAGAAGAGTGGGTTGACAAATGGTCTTGTAGACCGTTGGTTCCCATTGATTCATATCAAATTCACAAAGCACTACAATTGAGCCAGATGGAGACATCAGTGGATTTTGACCATGTATCCGACCTAGTGGATTCAAGTGATTTTTTGAGTTAATGTTTTTGCAAGTATTCTTTTTGGTTCATTTTGTTGTACAACATACTTTATTTTTTGGTATTAATTAACATTTTATAAAATGCAGGTCATGTGTATGCAGTTCTTGCAGAAGAGAACAATGAAGAAGGAACAAATTACTATTTGTGTCGTTGTGTTGAGCCTAAAAGAAAATTGACAGCCACAATCATTGATGGAGAGGGTATTGAGTATCCAATAGGGTCTATTGTCGTGACAGGAACATGGCTTCGAAGATACCCTATCAAGAATTATGATGTTTGGTTGTTCAAGGACTTTGAAACACACAGACATATTCTTCATTTCTCTAACCTTGTTGTTGCAGCAAATATTCATTTGATGAAGTATCGTGGTAGACCTCATAACAAGATTTTATGGAAAGTTTGTGAATCTGACCATGAGGCAATACTTGACACAATATGGGTTAGAGCCAATCTTGAAGGCTCACTTGATTGATTCTATAGTTCAAAGTAGAATGATTTTGAGAATTTTGTATAAATCATCGATGAATTGTTCTATATTCATTTTTTGTATATATAAATGCCCATGAGTTGATTTTAATATGTTTATGGGCATAGTTTTGTATATTTAATTGGCAATGAGCTGATTTGTACATATGTATATCCCAAATTTTGTATATTAAAATGGTGATGAGCTGAATCACACATATTGTAATGCCAAATTTTGTATAAAAGCCCATGAGATGATTTGTATATTAAAACAGCAATGAGCTGAATCGCATATATTGTAATGCCAAATTTTGTATAAAATCCCATGAGATTATTTGGAAGAAAATTTTTTGTATACTCAAGTAGGCAAGGGTTGATTTGACCATATTTAGAGGAAATTTTTTGAATAATATGTGACAATGTTTTGTGACTATTTTGTGTGTTAATGTTTTGTGACTATGTTTTGAGTATATGTGATGTGTCCTTGGTCAATCATGAGCATTCTTGATTCTTGTATAATCATGGATAATTATTTGAGTCATTATCAGGTCATAGGGGTCATAGATTGAGACTAGATACAATTTGAGCAAAAATTGTCATTGTTGTCAAAAAAATTGTCAAAAAAGTTGTCAAGCAACTTCTACATTGCGTTGGTAAGGTATGACTCTCAACGTTCTGGTGCTTTGGGATGCATGACAGGGCCATGCCTAGCATAAACCTACCCACCCGGACGTGCTCATGATGTCAGTTTGTGTACATGAGGAACAAAATCAATTCTAGCCAATCTTGCAACTTTTCCTTGTAAGCAACTAACGGTATTTTGAGTAGGAAAAAAATGCTACTAATTGAAAATGGCTCCAAGTTGTCAAAAACTGAGATAGGAAATTGTAGAGGAGCCTCACGCGACCCCACAGGTTCAAACAGATTGACCGTATGTGTCACGGATTGGAAGAAACAGTCCATCAAATTTTGACAATTTTTTGGACTCAAGGCACTTGAGAGATCACACCGGTAGGATATGACTCTCGATGTTCTGGTGCCTTGGAATGCATGATAGGGCCATGCCTAGCTTAAAACTACCCACTTAGATGTGCTCGCGACGTTGGTTTGTGCACATGAGGAACAAAATCAATTCTAGCCAATCTTGCAACTTTTCCTTGCAAGCAACTGATGGTTTTTTGAGCAGGCGAAAAAATGCTACTAATTGAAAATGGCTCTGAGTCATCTAAAACCGAGATAGGCTATTGTAGAGGAGCCTCATGTGACACCACGAGATCAAATAGATCGACCGTATGTGTTGTGGATTGGAAGAAATAGTCTATCAAATTTTGACAATTTTTTGGACTCAGGGCACTTGAGAGATCACACTGCTAGGGTATGACTCTCGACGTTCTGGTGCTTTGGGATGCATGATAGGGCCATTCCTAGTGTAAACCTACCCACTCAGATGTGCTCATGATGTCATTTTGTGCACACAAGGAACAAAATCAATTCTAGCCAATCTTGCAACTTTTCCTTGCAAGCAACTGACGGTTTTTTGAGTAGGCAAAAAAATGCTACTAATTTAAAATGGCTCTTAGTCGTCGAAAACCGAGATAGCCCATTGGAAGAAATAGTCCGTCAAATTTTGACAATTTTTTGGACTCAGGGCACTTAAGAGATCACACCGGTAGGGTATGACTCTCGACATTCTGGTGCTTTGGGATGCACAACAGGGCCATGCCTAGCATAAACTTGCCCACCCAGACGCGCTCGCGATGTCCATTTGTGTATACGAGGAACAAAATTTGACCATTGTGAGCATGAGGGTGCTCGCGCACCAAACACATTGTTGTTTATATTCATATTGTCACTTTTTGTTGTTTATATTCATATTGTTAATTACATATGCAAATATTCATTTAAATTTATAAAAGGGCAGCCACAAAATACAGCGAATACACAATAACTAAATACAAGGAGTTTTGTAGGGTTAATTCAACATTTTAGAAATTTTATCAAACCATATTCCATGATTGCAATGCTTTTTATCATATATTTTTGTTGTTTATATTCATATTGCTGATTACATATGCAAATATTCTTTTAAATTTATAAAAGGACAACCACAAAATACAATGAATACAAAATAATGAACTCATTACACATTTATTGGATTGAATATCAATATTTATATATATATAAAAAGTCATGTCTGCCAAGTCAATACAAGTATTACAAAAATGTGGCATATCCCATGTCCAAATTGATATACAATAAAAATGTAGAATATATCTACATGTATCGGTCATTCTATGACAAGAACTAACACTATATGATCCTAAACTTGTGGTGGATCATCAAAATCAAGCCTCTTCAGCGTAGTACGCAGCTCTATAGATGGCAGCAAAACCACAATTCAAAAGCCAAGTTAGAATTCTTTTATAGAAAATAGTTCACAATTAACATCATAACTATGCATTTAACTTTAATTCCTTTGCAATTGAAATGTAGATTACCTCTTCGGTGTAGTACGCGACTTTGTAGATCACTACAAAACCACAATTCCAAAGCCATGTTAGAATTCTTTTGTAGAAAATAGTTCACAATTAACATCATAACTATGCATTTAACTTTAATTCCTTTGCAATTGAAATATAGATTACCTCATCAGCTGATCTAGGAGCTAATGTCTTCGCTCTCCTCTCCTTGTCACTCTTAAGAGT
Organism: Cryptomeria japonica; assembly: GCF_030272615.1. Classification (NCBI taxonomy): domain Eukaryota; kingdom Viridiplantae; phylum Streptophyta; class Pinopsida; order Cupressales; family Cupressaceae; genus Cryptomeria; species Cryptomeria japonica. The sequence goes on along the minus strand of NC_081412.1, from coordinate 611,762,484 downwards.
TTTCTTGAAGACATACTTAAACTGATCCACATTATGGCCGTACCATGAAGGAGTCTATTGTAGATTAAATGTACAATTAATACAATGTACTAAAAAAGAATATATCAAAAACACTTAAAAGCTATAATATAGAGAACAATGATGTACCTGTGCCTGAGATGCTTCTCCAATGGACTGAGGATGGCTCACCATCGATGTAGAAACTGACGCTATTACCTATACAAAAAATGTACAAAGATTAAATACAATTAATATAATGATAAGTATTGAAGGTTGAAAACAATTAATTTTACATATCAAACAAAAGTGTACCGGATCCTGAGATGCTTCTCCAGTGCAAGGAGGAGGGTTCACCATTGACGAAATAGGTATGGATATTTCCTATATGAAAAAATTATAAGATTATAATATATCACAAGTTCACATGTACACTTGCATATAATCATGAAATCAAGAAAATAAAGTAGAGATACATACCTCTGCCCTCTCTTGATCTGTGAATGAATCAGGTGCATTCAACATATCCATAAAGCTCAATGGCCATTGTACATGTAAAATAGACAAAAAACACTATTCAATCTACAAACCCCAACTAATACTTGATTTCAACATTTTCAAACAATTGTACAACTAAAAATGTGTTCAATTACCTTCTTCGCACGTTTTGGCATCTTCGATGAATTCTTTTTCTTAGGACGAGCCCTAGACGCGGAGGGGGTACCCTAAAAACACAAAATTAACATGAGATATTAGTACATATAATAAATTAAACATAATTTTAAAAATCTAAAATGAAATGACTTGCATATTCCATCAAAATAATACATAAAAAAAGTTGTACAAAAAATGATACCGTATAGCCTTGTAAGCCAAAATTGATCGCTAAGAGTGTGATGTCATCAATCTGGGACATTTTGTCCCCTGTCAACACCTGCAAACCAAAAATTGGACCAAGCATTAAAGATAGTTAGTATATCTTGTATTTTTTTGAATTCAAAGTGTACTATTCTATTTTAACACGTTAAAAAATTTATACCTCAGGCATCGAATTTGCAGCTATGGTAACTGGGGGAGGTGTATGGGATACCGCTGCTGCATCCTGAAATGCATATTATTTGTCTCAATTTAAATCGATGTATTAATAAAAATTCATTTATGTAATTACAAATTTAAAGTGACTGATAAATAAAATGTTAGGAATTCAAATCAACACACCTGTGTCTATGGCTCATGGGAAAACACCATGTCCATCAACTCATTTGTCAATGCGACATCCTCAACCGTGTGAGCCTGACATCTATAACCACAAATCGTGCATAGATGATATGAGTATCCGTCTGCATCAGCTGCATCATTTATCCCCAAGCATATCCCCGAGCAACTGACACACATATGCTCGATGGGCTCTCTATCACCCTCTAATGGCTCATCATCCAATACAATAGGGTGTGCTAATGATGTCCCATGCTGGATGATGGCGCCAGTCAATGCTGTGGTCACCTAAAGAGTCTGTAGCTCCATCGACTCTTTCAGCTCTAATGGGATAGCCTGATGCACCTTGGGTTTGGGTGCTAGGGGGCGGTGACTCTCCACGGCTATTCGCCTACGGGCTCCAGGTCTATCTTGGGCAGAGCCAACACCTCTACTATGAAACTCTCTCATGTCAAAATAGTTTGGCCGCACATTGAGCACAAACTCACAATATATTTTTCGCAAAAAACATAATGGCACCTCATAATTATTACAAGGTGGATCATCAAAGACCATCCACCACCTTTGTTGAAAAAGATTCTTCATCTGCACATTGGTACACCAATGTATGGGAAACCTCTTTGCATTAAGAGGTAATGACTGACCAGTTTTGGGATCAACAAAAGGGCACATATTTGTTGTTTAGAAATATTTTTGTTTTTTACTCCATCGTATGATAGCCCATTGGCATAGAATTGACGACACCTATCCCTAAAGATTCCCCATTTGGTAATTTCCGTGGAAACAACTATGGCACCACTAGCTAATGTTTCTAGGCTAGTGGTGAGGGATTGATGATGGTCAAGTTCAAAAGTTTTCAATTTTACAATCAGTCTATTGATTTTAGACGTATTTTGTCCTAACTGATTAATTAATTCTTCCTGTGTTTCAGCTATGCGGTCAAAAGGAGGAATTGGGGGTTGTTCTTGTGTGTTTTCAGGAGGTGCATTTGGTTGTTCTTGTGGGTTTTCAGGAGGTGCATTTGGTTGTTCTTGTTCTAGATTAGAAGAATCTAGGTTTTGAAACAAAAAATGAAAAAACCTAATCAAAATTAATGAAATTAAATTCAAAATGTAAAACAAACTGCATAAACCAGAAAGAAAGACAAAAATAAACAAAAACTAACCTTGATCCATAGCCTGGAGGACAAATTTAGCACCCCGTTTGCAGTTTAGGTTAGAAAATGGGGAAAAAATGAAGTAAAAAATGCGCTTTACGGGTAAATGAGACCCAGTTTTTTTTTTTAAACTTTTTTTACTAGGCACCGCATACGTGGTTTTATTTGGATTATTAGTGCGTATGCGCTCATTTTCCTATAAGTAGCACGTACGTGCTAATTTTCCTAGGCGTAGCACACACGCACTCATTTTCCTAAAAGCAACGCATACACACTACCTTTTCTAGGCTCGGGAAGATCAAAGCTAAGCGTGTACCCGACAATTTTAAATTTTAAAACCACGTACGCATTGCCTATTTTTCCATGTTTTTTTGGGGTGGTGTCCACTTTTCTAACCACCATCTTTTGCACATGCCCTACTATCGATAGCCATAACAAGAGAATCCCACGAATCAGGCAAAGAACAAAGAGAGATTTGACATTTCTCCTCTTCTTTCATCTTAACATCGACAGGTACTAATTGAACCACCAACATATTGAATTCCTCTAGGTGGTTTGCAACTCATCCTCCCTCTTCCATATTCAAGGAATATAATTTCTTCGTCAATAAAAATTGTTTTAATAAAGATTTCGCTTCATACATTTTACCAAGCTTAGCCCATAACTTCTTTGAAATGTTTTCTTCATGGACATTGATCCGAACAAAGTCTGCCAAGCACATTTTGATGAGACCCTTGGCTTTTAGTTCCATAACATCATACTGAGCTGCCATGGTAGGATTCAAGGGCCTTTGGACATTCACATGAACATCATCCCATAGATCTTGATCTATTAACATATTTTCCTGTATTGACTTAAGTTTTCACCTCAAATGATAACCTGCAACTTGTTAGTCCATCATGAAAATACAAAACTACAAGAACTCAAGCTTCAACCAATGAAACAACATGAAATAAAGAAAATAAAATAATTATACCTTCATGGATTATGTCTCATTGTGTCCTAACCCCATTGTTCTTGGTTGTAGACGAGTTGCACTCCAACAAGAATTGGTAGCTTCCAAGATGGAAAGTGTGGAATGGACTAATAGATGATATGATATGCAAAGCTATGCTATGAAAATGATTTATGCTAACTTTCTCAAAAACTCTTAAATTCTTAGACAAATGAACTCACAGATGCAAAGTTTAAAACTCCTAGTTAAATATGAGATTAGCTATTAGTTTCAAAAATGGCTTACGAGACCTCTATTTAGAGATTTTTGAGTGCATAAGCTTAGGTGGCAGAGATCAACAGTCATGATTAAATCTTTCATTTTGGATGGCTATGAGCAAGAGGTTAAAGGTTAACAGAAAGGGGGAAGGAGAAGACAAGTGTCACTAATCTCACCTTTACTGAGCGGAAGACTGAGAGAATCTATGATTGGTTGGAGAATATTTATGAATGGAGGGACAAGTGGAGATGGACCAGGGTTGGGTGGACAAAACCTCCTCCAAGAATATAGGAGTGTTGGAGTAAAAATAGGGAGGTTTGAAAGATTATGTGCACGTACACATTTTATTCATGAATATGGAAGTTGGAGATAAGTGGCTCATAAATGATTTATTTTTATTTGTTTTTATTGATTTAAATTAGCCACATGATGGATGAGCTGGCTAAGGTGGAGATGAGGTGAGTTGGAAAGTGGTAATTAAATAATAATGAAATTATTTAATAATGAAACTATAGGATAGTGAATAGTGCACAAATATGATAAGGAATGATAATTAAATATTAAATATTTAATTATTGGCTTACAAGAAAGAGGGATAATGAATGAATTAATTAATAGAAGAATATTAAGTACTAATGAATTAAATAAATTAATCTTTTCAAACTAATCATTTAATAGGAGAATAATCATTAAATAAATATAAAATATTTATTTAATTTCTCATAGCCAATTTTATGTGTATACATTTTGCCCCTCTTTGAAATGATGTTGAGACAACATTGTTTCAAAGATTAAATGAAGTCTCGATGATGCCCCTGACAATGATGAAAATTTTGATTGTGTGCCCCCTTGGGAGATTGGTTGTGAAAGTTTAAGAAATTTGATTGAGTGATTAATCTTACGATAATTGATTGAAAAGATAAAAAATAGGCCCTTCAATTAAATTTACTTTTGAAAAATAAATAAAATTGCCCCACTTTGAAAAATTAATTACCCCTTCAAAAAACTAAAAACATAATAATAAAATTAACCATGGCTCATTTTATCCTTATTTGCAATTTGTCAGCTTTTGTAGAGAAAAGAGAAACTATCCTAGAGTTTCGAGCTGGAAAGATGGTGAACCTATACGAGAAGCACAGATTTGAGCATGTTCGGTGAAAACAATGACCCGTCAAGTATGACCCACCAGTGAGTAACCTATCCCAAGCTTAGCTTGATTTCTGTACAAGTTTTCCATGTTTTTCAAATGAATTAGGGTAGTTTTGAAAAAAAATCATTTTTCTCATTGTTGTTTTTCGCTTTTGTTTGGTAGGTTAGCAATTTCGTTGACTAGGTTAGCATTTCTATTTGTTTCTCGCATTCATCCTTTTTGTTCACGCACATGTCATGTTTGTTAGCATATATGATCTGTTAGTGCTTTCATGAGTTAGGTTTGCATATATGTATTGTGAGTTAGCAGATTTATCGTAGTTTGTGCTTTTCCATGGTATGATTGCACATTTGTGTTGTGGGTTAGTGCATATGTTCAATTTAGTACCTTTGTTCATTACGTTATCGCATATGTTTAGTTTAACAATGCTATTGTTGAAAAATGAACTTTTGTGATTGATGCAAAGTGAGAGTTCATTTTGATGAATGTGATTTGATGTTTGATAGATTGATGGACAATTGATGATGATTGATAACTATGATCGATGAGTTGATTGATTTGATTGATTGATAATTGTTGATTGATTGCTTGATAGATGTTTTGAGTTGATAAGATAACTGTTTGTTTAGAACCATGATTGATTTTTTGATAGGAGCTCAAAGAGACCAATATAGTCTCCGATGAAGAGCTTAATATGTTGATCATTTGATTAATATCATGAATTGTTTGATAGATAATATTTGCTTGAAATGGTTGATTGATAGGATAGATGATTGATAGATAAACTTGTCTGATTAAAGAGGAGAAACTTGATGTTCTCCAGTGTTAGCAAAAATTCTCGATGATGCGCCACTTGGTTCCAGAGTTGAGTCAGGATGAGATTAGACATATTGATTCTTGTGGTCTGTGTCACCTTTTGTATATGCCAAATATTACGCATAACAAGGGTCTTTTGACAGCATTGGTTGAGAGATGGCATAGTGAGCATAACATGTTTCACATACCCACTGGTGAGATCAGTGTTACGCTCAAGGATGTGTATAGGATCTTACATATCCCTGTTACTAGTGAGATTGTCCAATATGACTACTAGGATTAAGGAGGTACTATGGCCTACATGATAGTTTTTGGAGATGGGAGAATTGATGGTGGGGAGATCAAATGGGAGGATATGATTATGAATTATGAGACTCTCCTAATTATAATTGTAGGTTTGATTGGTGGATTTATTTATCCATATAGGAGATCATGAGGGTTTGCTATCAGATGGGGCATCATTCTCTAGAGAATGATGCAGCACCATACTCGATATGTGTGGGGTGTTTGCATGCTCACACATCTTTATCATGATTTACATCAAGTCATGTATGATGATGGGGCTAGTCTATCTAATGGGTGCACACTCCTACAGATCTAGTGTTGGGAGCACATAGTTTTCACACGGAAAATGCATGAAAGGGTTAGAGGAGATTATCAACATTTTGTGTACTTGTATAGAGGTATCTTTACTCAGCATAAGTTAGGTAAGCTAGAGTATTAGAGATGAGTTCTTGATTCTTTAGATGGTGTTATTTGGTGACCATACATTCATTGTGATCCATGGTTAGAGGATGATTGTGTATTACCATTGATCTTACAGAGTAGATATCTGATTAGATGTACTCGTTTCATTATTGAGAGGCAGTTATTTGGTCAACTTTTGAGACAGTTTGGCTACATTCAGCATATTTCTACTAGTGTGGCCATATATGCACAAGCATACAAGGACAAATGAGATTGGGGTCCTTCTTTTTCTTTTGATGTAGCATAAGTAATTTTTGGATATTCCCATGGTGGCTTATGATTTGAGACCTCATGTTCTAGATGCGGGTATTACAATAGATTATGCTTAGTATCTTCTTACTCATCGATTCCTTTGCATTACTATTCCCGTAGACCCTCCTCCCAGATCAGGATGTGCGTAGTCAAATTATGATGATCCTATGGTGAGGAGGTAGAGATAAAGGTGAGAGGTCAGAGCTACTCAAGAGGCTAGAGGAGATGAGGGGGATGAGGGTGGTGATGGTCATGGAGGGACACGAGGATAGAAAGGAGGTAGGGATAGAGTCTGTGGACGACCTTTTGGAGAGATTGGATGAGTTGGCAGGATAGAGAGACCACTTCCTATGGCAGGTAGAGATGCAGGTTAGGTTGGGAGGGATGTAGGTAGAGAGAGTGGCAAGATTGGATTAGTGAGAGGACTACCTTCTCTTGGATTGGGTAGAGGTAGTGGATTATACATAGGTGAGGCGAGAGGGATTGATTTTGGTTAGTCGTCTAGATCTTAGGGTTATAGAAGCATAGGGAGGTTGGGATGAGGGTAGGAGGATTTAGAGGACCATGTGCCACTTGTTCATCAGTGGATCAGAAGATCCACATAGATTCAGACACCAACTAGTGGAGAGGCAGAAGAGAGGGCTAGTGATGAGGCTGTGTAGGATGATGCACCTCAGTAGGATGTACCATAGCAGGAGACCATGGATGACCTCAAAGCACAAATAAATCATCTGAGAGAACAGGTACAAGCTCTCACTCTTGAGATAGATAGAGCAGTGAGGAGATATCAAGATGTACATGATAGACTCGATCATATGTAGTAGGTTGGATCTAGTATACTCTCAGCTGATACTGTTAGAGCATTATTCCAGTCTGGGAAGGAGACTACGTATTGGCAGAGGTTATATGAGGATCTGGTCTCAGAGAGAAAGAGAGAAGATAGCTATGCGATTATAGTCAGGATGCATACCAGCAGTGGTGGGGTTATGGGACCTCCTTAGAGAGACAAGGATAGGGATCCAGGACCATTTGGTGGGTCTTCCCGTCCACCTCCATAGAGAAAGATAGATTCAAGTGGCATTGGCACTGGACACCCTTGATTTGAGACTTGATTTGTATTATGGGACATTGTATTGTATTAGTTATTGCTTTGGTATATCATGATTTATTATGCATGCTAAGAGGATGATGATGACCTATATGCATTGATTACATGGATGATGCTATGATGATATTTTCTTTCCTTTATGTTGTATGATGTCATAATGATTTAAATGACTCTATGATATGATGATGATCTATATGCATTGATTACATGGATGATGTGACCGATGATTATATGATCTATATGATGATGAAAATGATTCTATGATGCTTAACTTAAATGATTAAATGCAATGATCTATATCAAAATTCTTATAATGATGACGTATGTAGTGGATGTTTATTTCTATTCCATGATGTACTTGCATATGATGATGAAATGATGAAATGATACTAATGAAATTTATTTGATTTTGATTTGATGATTGAAATGCCTATGATGATTAGATGATGAAAAAATATGGTTAATGAATCTAAATACAAAAATGAAATTAAATGAACCCAAGGCAAGTAAAAATGATATGATTAATGCAAATTGCATTCTATTCAAACTAATGCAATTAAAATGAATGCAACTAATTAATGATGAATGGTGAACAATTTGATGGTTATGGTAACATGCAAACCTAATGATAGAAAGATGAAATGAACCTAAATAATTGAATGCAACCTAATGCAACTTAATATGATCAGTGCAAATTGTTTTTGTTTGTCCAAATATACTCAATCTTTATTTCGACCATTGACCTCGAATGAAGTGGGATGAAATGCTTATAATGAAACTAATAATGAAATTCTTATAATGCAACTGACAATGAAATTCTTATAATGCAACCGCGAATGACACTAATCTAAAATGACATAACTTAAATGATACTGCCATTCCTCACATGTTTCCTTGTAACAGTGCTTGATTTCATCATTGAGCTTTTACATTGTTGTAAGAAAATACAAGCAACTTGACATAATGATTGAAGTTGACCTTAGTTTTTCTTACATGGATTTTGATATAGAAAGTTAATACAAGAAACTTGATATGATGAATCAAGTTGACTTGAGTATTTCATGCAAAACAGATAAGGATTATCCCCTTTCATGCATGACTTGGAACATCCTCCATGATATTTTTCCGATCATATTCTTAGATGAGTACAAACATTACTAAGAGATAAACCACCGTTAGCAAAAAAAGAAAACAATCTTCCCCCATCATAGCTCCTCTAGTCATAGACATCATTGAGTTGCATAGGATGCATGATTGGAAAAAATCAAGATATAACATTGAATCATGTATGTCATACATATGTTCTCATAGTCATTAACTGATATAAACATTTTGATGAATGATCATTGATAATCCTTTATTACTTGTTGGTTGGATCTTTGCATTCCGCGTTTCACGATTTAGTTGTTACAAATGTCTTGATCTTCATTGTCTTGTTGCTCATTGTTTGTTTCAAAACCCTAGGTGTTTTTGGTTTTTTCTAAGTTTTTGAATGTTTTTGGATTTTTCAAAGCTTTTAAATATGCCCTTAGCAAATGTTTTTAGGTTTTTTCCCCCAATGGTAACAAACTTTAGGATGGATATACAAAAGGATAATCCAAACCATGGTGGGATGCAATGCAGATATGATTGACTTTGATAAAATTCAAGACAGTGACTACACTAAGTATGTCAAAGATTGATAATTGTTGATAAGGTGCACATTTTCTGCTAATGATTTAGAGAAATGGATGCAATAGATGAAATGGATATGCTAGGATGGATAGACATGATATGATGTATAGATGTGATAGGATGGATAGATGATCAAAGTGATCTCATAGATCGAAGAACCCACTTTGAGATAGCACCTTTACCAAGTTTTCACTATCTAAATTTATTGCATTTTTTCATATATTTGAACTTTTTTTTTTAAATTTGACTATTTTCATTGCTTTACAGTATTTTTGTATTTTTTCTCTTTATGTTTTTTAGGGATTTTTGCTACTTTTCTGATTTTTAGACTTTTTTTGCTTTTTCAATGTTTTTTGGTATTTTCTACTGATACTTTTAAGAATAAAATTTCTTCAGATGCAAAGTATTGATAGGCTCATCGAACCAATCATCTTCTTGTGTAGATAATATGTATGCTCCTGAACTATATGCTTCTACGACGACAAAGGGACCCAGCCAGTTTGGCTCAAATTTACCTTTCTTTTCTCAATCTTGTTGATTACGTGGATTTTCTCTTAGGACTATATCTCCAATCTAAAAAATTCATGACTTAACTCTATGGTTTTAGCTTTTCTCCATTCTCCTTTGGTATGCCTTTGAATGATCTGAAGCATTTTCGCGACGTTCCTTAATCAGCTCAAGTTCTTGAAGCCTAGAGACTCATTATTCTTCCTCTGGGATAAGACCTTTCAAGGACACTCATAGAGAAGGTATCTCTACTTCTATTGGTAATATTTCTTATGGTCCATAGAAGACAATATGGAGTTTCCCATGCTGGTGTACGAATTATAGTTCGGTATGCCCATAGAGCAAGATTTAGCTGAATATGATAGACTTTACCAGCTTCATTGACTATTTTCTTCAAGATCTTTAGGATTGTTTTATTTGATGCCTTAGCTTGGCAATTTCCTTGTGGATAATATGGTGCTGAGAACCTATGTTGGATATGGAATCTCTCACATAGTTCCTTCAAATCTTGATTCTTAAATAGCCTCCCATTATCAGTGATGATGGTAATAGAGACTCCATAGAGACAGATTATGTAGCTCAAGATGAATGATGATATTTTCTTTCTTGTTACCTTTTTCAAAGGCACTACTTCAGTCCATTTAGTGACATACTCAGTAGCAGTCAAAATGAACTTATGTCCATTAGAAGATGAAGGATTTATTTTACCCACTAGGTCAAGTCCCCATTGAGAGAATGGCCATGATCCTACCATAGGATGCAGTTCTTGTGCTAGTGCATGGATGAGATTCCCATGGATCTAACATTGTTTTCATTTCTTTGCATGGGTATGTGCAGGACCATGGTGTACCAAAACAAGCCCTTAAGTGGCAATGAAATTTCAGAAAATCAGAGGTATGCAACTTGAAATGAAAATTTGAATAAGTTGTGAACATTATTTTTAAAATGTGTAACAAGAGAATCTATAGAAAATTGAATGTAGTTTCTAAGCTACTAGTTGATTTTTGAAAAAAAAAAATCCTATTTCATGAAAATTTCAAATTTCAATGCAATGGTACTCAAATTTCAAGAAAAAGATAAGAAGTAGACGTATGTTTGAACACCCAAATCACAATCAAATCATAATTATTTTTTATAATATTTATAATATAAGTATTCTAGACTCATGTCCGGATGTGACACATATTTTTTTATAATTTTTTATAAAGTAAATAATTACTTATGAATTTATTACTATAAATTTTTAGAAATTTAGAAACTCCTACGTCTGATCACCTTAACTTGGTCAAAACCTTATGAAATTTAAATTTTTTTATTTTTCAGTAGACGAAGCATAGGATGTGATGCATGTTTCAGATTCAAAAATAATTATATCATTTGAAAGTTATGTTTTTCAATTAGTCTATCATTCAGGACTAGTGTCATAATTCAATTAGAAAATAAATAATAATTATTTATTAAAGTTGAAATAAGAGAAGCCTTATATTGTTGGAAAACTAAGAATGTCCTTAGAAAACCCTTTTTGTTTTATCAATTTTGGCTACAAAAAAAGTCATCAGCCACCAGTGTAAAGTTTGGAAAATCAAGGAATATTGAAAAACACGTTTTTTCAGTTGACTTTCTAGGCTTGTCACTTCCAAGCCAAATCCCAAAGCACTCCCAAGCCAAAATTTTAAATTTTAAATTTGTAAAACAAAAAATCGAATATCTGATTTTAATAAGTAAACTCACTAACTAAATTTGCACATAATTAATCTATTGTTTATTAATATATTAATATATTAATTTATAAATAAATTAGTATATGATATTAGGATAATATTTTAATATATTAATTTATAAATAAATTAGTATATGATATTAGGGAGAGAGAGAGAGAGAGAGAGAGATGGGGAGGGTGAAGGGAGAGAGAGATGGGGAGGGGGAAGGGAGAGAGAGATAGAGAGATTAGGGGAGAGGGAGAGAGATATTATTGGTCCTATCGTATCCTAAGTTATATTGTGTCCTACAACCCCTTAGGACACCACATAACCCCTTAAGAAACCAAATTGTGTCGTTATGGGTCATATTGTATTCTAAGGGGTCATATTATGTCATATGACCCCTTTAAAACACCATATGACCCCTTAGGACACAATGTGACCCCTTACGACTCTATACGGTGTCATTATGGGTCATATGACCCCTTATGGCACCATATGGTGTCATTAGGGGTCATATGGTGTCCTAAGAGGTCATATTATGTCCTACGACCCCTTAGGACACCATATGACCCCTTAAGACACCATTTTGGATCATTATGGGTCCTATGGTGTACTAAGGGGTCATATTGTGTCATACGACCCCTTAGGACACCACATGACCCCTTAAGACATAAAATTGTGTTGCTAAGGGTCATATGGTCTCCTAAGGGGTCGTGGGACACCATATGACCCCTAAGGACAACATATGACCCCTTATGACACCATATTGGGTCGTTATGGGTCCTGTGGTGTCCTAAGGGGTCATATTATGTCCTACGACCCCTTAGGACACAATATGACTCCTTAAGACACCAGATTATGTCGTTAGGGGTCATATGGTGTCCTAAGGGGTCATGGACACCATATGAGCCCTGAGGACAATATACGACCCCTTACGACACCATATTGGGTCGTAATGGGTCCTATGGTGTCCTAAGGGGTCATATTATGTCCTAGGACCCTTTAGGACACAATATGACCCCTTAAGACACCATATTGGGTTGTTATCGGTCCTATGGTTTCCTAAGGAGTCATATTGTGTCCTACTACCCCTTAGGACACAATATGACCCCTTAAGACACCAAATTTTGTCGTTAGGGGTCATATGGTGTCCTAAGGGGTCATGGGAGACCATATACCCCCTAAGGACAACATACGACCCCTTATGACACCATATTGTGTCGTTATGGGTCCTATGGTGTCCTAAGGGGTCATATTGTGTCCTATGACCTCTTAAGACACCATATGACTCATTAAGACACCATATTGGGATGTAATGAGTTCTATGGTGTCCTAAGGGGTCACATTGTGTCCTACGACCCCTTAGGACACCATATGACCCCTTAAGAAACCAAATTGTGTCATTATAGGTCACATAGTGTCCTAAGGGGTCATGCGACACCATATGACCCCTAAGAATAATACACAACCCCTTATGACACCCTAGCTCAAAATATGGCTCCCTAAGGATAATAAATAAGATTATCATTTCACTATGTGGGTTTTTTTTCATTAGTATTCAAGATTGATCATATCATCTATTGGAATGAACCTAACATTTTAAACTTCAAATTTAAGTGCTTAGATCCTAGCCTCATTTATTAGTCATTATGAGCTAGCCTTGTGCATGTTTGTTAGATGTGTTATTATCTGTCTTCAAATCATTGATCTAGTTAATGAAATCTTCTAGATCTAAAGTTTCTAAACAACATGAGAGATCAATCTTAGGTTTGCGTCTATCTTTCACCAAGCTAATAGAATTTTTTTCATTTATTCTAAGGTCCCCCACAAAATTATATTTTTTCATTACACCACTATGAGTAGATGCCGGATAAAGATTCAATATCATATCACAATTTTATTCAAGAAAGTAGTATTAGGAGAAATAGTTTGACCTAAATTACATGACATATTTTTTTTTTGACAAAACTCTATAACATGAAACAATAAGTTTTCTATATTCTCATTTTAAAACATAGATAAGATTGAATTCACATAGATTGTTTTGTCTAGAATATTTTTGAGCAAAAAAGTTCTAGTTGAAACACTTTTGGCTCAAATTGTCTATATGACAACCTTTGTGGTATTTTAACCCTTGTTGAAAAAACTCAATTTTAACTCTATATTTCTTTAGCTAAGAGTACTTTTATGAATTTTTTTAAAAATGATAAATATAAAAAGAAATGCTACTAGCCCATGAAAACTATGATGTTTTGATTAAGTTTGACTTTAAAAAAATATTCATCATTTTTAAATTCAAAACATAAACATCACTTTTAGCTAATCTAAGTTGAAAAATTATATTTGTGGTGGTTGTTTGCTTCATAAAATGTGATTTTGTTCTAAAATTTTGTCCTAACCTCCTTTATTATGAGCAACATCTTACATTATCACATCAAGAAAAAAATAAATATATGATCAAGAAGTAACTTGAAAAATAGGTTGTTAAAGAAAAAACGAAGCAACAATTCTTTAGAAAATTCAATCTAACATTTAATTTCTACAACTGAAATATTATCAAGTGGTCTCAATGTGTCATCTAATATAATTATTCAAATACAATTATCAATTATTTGACATTAATTATTCATTATGTAGCATGTGGACAGGTAATATATTGCATGATTCAAAAATTTGTGGGTTTTTAATGAAAAATAAAATTTTCACTAAATCTAGATGTGCCTACAGATAAAAAGGTATCAAACACCAAATTTACCCAACAAAACATGATGAATGTCTGGTTAAGTCAACCTAAATAAACTATTACATTGTAGAGTGCAAACAAGTTAAACCTACATGTGAGAATCAAACATTTAATTTTGAGCAATGAAAGATTATATTGACCAAAGATATTTTTGAACCATTAATTTAACTGTACCTTTTCGATGATTAAATTGAAATTCTAGCCCATTAAGACTCTAGCCCATTAAAACTGGTCCTTATTTTTACCACTTAGCACTTTGCATGAACCATAGAAGTAAAAGCCATGAGCACCTTAACATCTACAATAACAAACTGACCATTCCAACTTAACCCTAAATGTGACCCTTAAAGTTCACAATCTCGACAATAGTAAATTTTTTATGCAGTCATGTGGTCAATGGCGTCCCTCGTCCCATGTTGAAGGGAATATCGGCAGAGAGCAAATCATAGCAAATATTTTCATCCTAGGCCGAGATGTTGAATGGGCGTTTGGCTATGATTGGTCTCGCAGCGTTGGCCGTTACTGAGTTCGTTAAGGGAGGTCCTCTTATATAATTAACTTTTTCTTCTACAATTTCAAGAGTCTATGCCAATGGAAGAAATAAATGAAAAGTAACAGTTTAAATTCTATAATATACTAGACTATAGTTAGATCTAGAAAGAAATTTTTAATGTAGAAGAAGGGATGAAATTTCAATTGTAAAACTATTTCAATCATGGCCTTATATGTGGAGCATACAGTGGGAGCAATGATAAGAGTAAAATTGAAAAATTATTTGTCCTTGCAAATTAAATACTAACAATTTTAATTTTTTTTGTTTGTGTAGGATCTTATTTGGAGTAATGTTCCTTAGTTCAATTTTAGTTATCATGTCGCATTATAAGTAGCAATGGTCTTACACATCTCATATTCATAGTACATATTACAAGAGTACCACATTCTTTCTCAATATTCATTTATCAAAAAAATAATAGATAATCCTCTGTTAACTTTTAAGATGTTGTGAAACAATAAACAACTAATTGTAATTAATTATCTGTGTACAACACGCCCTTCTCCAAATTCAACTCTCTACATAAAATGTTAGAATAATTTTCACGCTTTGTCTATGGTTTAGATTCTACAAACTAGTCATATTTCTTTTGAGTAATTATCTCACCCAGTTTGCATACACCAACTTATTGAATGTGTTCTGAATGATTAAAGCGAGAGAGGCTCCAAACCTTTAACAGAATAGCGAGGAACTTACAAGTAGTGTGACCACCAACACCAAAAAAGAGGAAACCCCATTTTTGAAAGAGAGGCTTTTGATCGGAGCACACAAACAGTAGGAACAAAGGTCTCAAACCCTCAATATGCTTACATTTTTAGAACAGAGGGGTTTAGGAGAGCACTTTGAACCATAATACAAGCAAAAAACCTTTCACTAGTGATAAAATAGCCAAAGAAATAGAAATCTAATAGCGGTTTTTCAAAGGCTTCCTGCAATTTTTTTCCTAAAGAACCTCCATGAACAAAGATTCTTCGAAAAGAGAAGATACCACAAAGGTCTCAAAAATAGCTGGTTCTGGAAAATGCCTAGAAATCTCATGATAGTTGAAACACTTATCCATTCCAAAGAAACACAAAATAGGATAGTCATAGAATGGACAAGAGTAGACAATCCTAAAGGGTTTTGAGAGGTGCCCCTAAACATTTTACTTATAGAAATCCCTGCAGGAAAAACACTTTTGACCACTTCCACAATAGAAATAGCCAAACTAAGATAGCCAACACCTATAAGGGTATTGATATACTATGAGTCTCACACAACCATAGAATCCCTCACTCTCCCTCCCCTCTTGCAAATGACTTTCATATCTACAACAATATCCCAACCACCACAATCCACCACAATCACCTATGCCTCAACAACTAGTGGAACCCACCAGAAACCTATAGCCATAAAGGCAATGTCCAGATTAGGAACAATTAAAAACATCTCCCTAAAAGAACACCTAGAAGAATGAACCCTTCATAGAAGAAAAACATGGAAGAAGACATATCAATTTTCTATGATAAAAAGAGTGAGAGAAGCAGAGTCAGGAAGAACTTGGATGGAGGCTACAACCAAAAGTATCTTTTCAAGCTTTGGGCAGATATGACAGAGTTCATTATGAGGTACATAACCCTTGATGACCACCTTACTATTATTTTCACTTATCATATTACTATTTTCAATCACTTCAGTCATGATAAAAAAATCTCGATGTCGTTTTATTTACTTTCCTCTCTTGAGCATTCTATTCACAAGCATTTTGAGAATGAGGAAAATTTGGTTCTGCATGAGGGGTTAATAATCCTAATTATGGAGTATGCTAAGGCTCATGAGGTAAAACCCTCCCCTTTCTTGAGAAATCCCAAACCCCTAGCCAAGCAGGATGTGTACAATGTTTCAGATACAGATTTTGGTGAGGAGGGCGAGATGGCCATGGACTGGAATGATATCCAAGTCCCAAAAGCCTTTGAATACAAAACCTCAGAGGATGAGGGCCCCTCACAGAAGCCGATGCCCGACACTACTAGTAGCATATCAAACCTATGTTGAAGAAAACCTCTATAGAATACATATTCCCATCTACAAGATAAAAGTACATGCAATAATATAAGATGGGCTAATCAAATGAAAGAAAGAGTAAAATAAATTAATGTTTGTAAGGCATGCATGAATAAAAGATAATAAGAAAGCTCCATGGGAATGTAATAAATGAAGTAACCACAACATAGAATCAAATATTGAGTGTGTAAGTATAATGCAAAGAACATCCATAAAATCCCAAAATCTAATGTAAATAAACTAGTAATGATACAAGAGTATAGTTTACATTCAGATCTTATTTATGCTTAAGAGAATGGGTAGTTAGTTAAAGTATAAAAGATGAAATTATAATGTAGAAGTATTAAACTTTAAAGATAAACCTTAAGGAGTGTAATTCAAATTCACAAAGATGTAAGAAAAATAAATAACTTCCTTAAATTATCTAGGGCAATAAGAAAACATACAATCATTGAAGAAATAATTAATCAAGGTAAAGAATATGGGGCTTATCATTATCATAAAAATAAAGAAATACAAAACTTAAAATATTGGATGTGAAACTTAGATCAACAATCAATTATGGGAGAATGTTTTTTATTATATTAGAAGGGAGAAGGCCTTGAACCTACAAAACAACAAAATCAGAGTACAGCAACAAAAGAAGTGGCATAAAAAAACCAGACAAGAAAACCCAACCAATTGTTCCTCAAAAGTAATAAAAAATTAACATGACTCTATAACTAAACATACTAATATTAACTAAGAACCACCTTTCAAGCATAGTAAAAGTAATTTGAGTATCAACAAGATTAAGAACTTTAACTATAGAGACAATCATCATAAAAGTCTTTTTTACGTGGCATGCAAGCCTTATACTATTAGATATACTAACTACAACCACTACTATCTTAGCCAGAGTATTATACAAATCAAAAAATAAGAAAACTAACATAATCATTGTTGATCATATTCTAATTTCGCTAATGTCTATTAACCTTATTCACCCAAGTATCCTCCTGATTGTCCACCCTATCTTCAATGTCCTCGTCCATCTTCCCTTCCTTTTCTAGCTTTCATGCTTTCTTCTTTAGGGTCAGTGCAAGAAGATGAGTCCACTTTTTGGCCAAAAAGTGGAAGTGTTTTCCTTGATTTTCAGATTTTGTCTCATTTGAGCTTAAATTTTGAAACACTTAGAGATTGAATCTTGGAAAAAGTTAGTAATATAAAAGATAGCCCTCTGAGTGTACTTTCCAAATATATAATTTATTTTAATACCCACATAATAAAAAATAACTTTTTAAATGGAGTTCTCAAAACTATGTTTTAAAAATGCCTGTTTCAGGACCATACCATGCATGTGTACGACCCACACTTTTTGACACAATTAAAATTATTTTCTCAAACCATTTTGGAAAATGGTTTGTAACACACTGAAGATTGATGAGCATATTTTTCTGTATTTTTTTTTTTAATATTTTTTTTTTAATTAATTTTTTAATGGCCGTTATTATCTTTTTAAAAATTTGACGTGTACGACCCACATAATTTGATGTAAACTTAACATTTTTTGATTTTTTTTTTTTAAATACAAAAGAATTTTGTGTAGATTGATGACATAAGTTTTTTTCCAAAATTCTTTAAAATAAAAAAGTTATAAAATTAACAAAATTAGTTAATATTTCAAATTTATGGACCCGATTTAGTATAAATTAAATGAAAAATAGTTAAAATAATCAATTTTTAAATAAATTTACATATTTAGAATCTAGACAGTATAATCTGAAATGGGTTTTAATTTTGTATTAAAATTCTCTAATTAGAGGCGCGTAAACTATTTCTGAAGTTCATATTTGTGCTTTCATTCATGGAGATTTGAATTTGTAGGTCCATGTCTCAGGTGTGGCCATCCCAGGGCTATCCCGGGCCTAATCCCGAGCCAAGTGGTGGGTTGTGGAATCAACTTCCACAAAACGGGCCCCTGTTTTCAAACAAGGGCGACTTGTGGACAAAAAAGAAAAAATGCCATTTAGAAAACGGGGGCCCACTTTTAAACAAAACGGGGGCCTGTTTCTAAAAACGGGCCCCCATTTTTAAAAAGGGCCCCCGTTTCTAAAAAACGGGGGCTCATTTTTTTTTGCTTCGAACCCTCATTGCCTTTTGGCTCGGGAGCCCGAAGCACAAACGGGCCCCCATTTTTTGAAAACAGGCCCCCGTTTATAAGAGCGCATTTTCCAACATGCGGACTTCTGTGAATTTGTGACTCATTACCTTGCACTTGCCCTTTATCTTGCTTTGTCCTAGCATGAACCCCATTGCAGCCTTTCTCATGATATCATCAGTGATGGTGTAGAGAGAATCAAATGCCTCACATATATTATCAAAATGTTTCCTATAGTCATCAATTTTTTCTTCCAGGTTCATGACTCTCTCCTTAAGCTCCCTAATCTGAGTTCTAGTTAGAATCCTCTTCCTCTTGAGGATTGGAATGTTGTGAGTTCTGGTCAGAATCCTCCATGACCTCCTCAGATTCACGCTTTCCTTCCATCTCCTCCTTCTATTTCTCTTCTTGTTCCTCTTCTTCTACTTGGAACTCTTCATCCTTTGAATCCTCATTGGATACATCCTCCATGTTGTCAATAAATGATTTTCCAATCCTCTTGAGGATTGGAAGGCTATGAGTTATGGGAGAATGTTGTGCTTGGTGTCATTAATTGACTTTCCTTTGTTAAAAAAATTTAAGTCTCTTTTTGATGAAGATATTTGATCCTAAATATTAAATATATATTTCTCTAGTTCATTATATGCTTGGACACTTGATATTAACAAGCACATACTAATTTGTTTTGCTTTAATGTGCATATATTTGGTTTGATAGATTTTGCATAATATAATTCACTCTCCATGATGTCGATATCCAAGTTGATGTATGATCAGGTGCTATTTATAAAAATATTTTAAAAATATGTTCCTCAAAATATAATCACAATGACAAAAAATAGCTTTATGAATGAAGAATAAAAATCTACAAATCAATGATCAAAAGAATCAAGATATACAATACCATGAACAAGTTTCATGGATAAATATATCACTTATAAACTAATTATAACATTTATAACACAAATAAGAAAAAAACATAAAAATAAAGGAAGAGAGCATATCTGTTTTATTTCCATTATTAAAATACCAAATATCTACATAAATAATTGATTTCTAAGTGTTGTTATTAAGAAATAATTGAATTGATATATCTTTCTTTGTTTTCTACATCATAGATTTATACATAAACACTTTAAAACTTTATTAAATTTACAATCAAGATGACACATTAATATCACAAACTATCAATCATCTCTATATAATTGAATTATTGAATTATTTACTCATGATTATTATTGATCAAATTCTACATTTAATTCATTTTTTTCTTTTAATTTTGATCATACAAGATTATAAAAATATGCATCTTGAAGAATATATCATTACCCACCTTTCTCATTCAAAGGGAAATCCAACAATAACAATCACAGACCACATGTTTTAATCAAACTTCACAGAAAAAATCACAATAACATCTGAAATTTTTGTCACAATAACAACTCAAATTACTAAAATATATTTCTAAACTCGTTTCCCTGAAACGCTGTAGGACTAAGCAAAGTTTCAAAATAATATCAAACTGAAACTCGAGTGAGCTATGTCCACGTTGAGTAGGCGAGAAATCGGTAGAATCTTCACGTTCGGGAGGCGACTAATGTGTGGAAACTTCACCTCTTCACGTTGGGGAGGCGAGTAAATTGAACGGTGACTATGACAGACCGCGTGTTTTAATCGAACTTCCCAGAAACAAATTCGCAAAAACATCTCAATTTTTTGTCGCAATAACAACTCATATTCCCAAAATATCTTTCTAAACTCCTTCCCCTGAAACGCTGTAGGACTAAGCAAGGTTTCAAAATAATATCAAAACTGAAACTCGACTGAGCGATGTCCACCTTTGAGTGGGCGAAAAATTGGTAGAATCTTCACGTTGAGGAGGAGAGTAATGTGTGGAAACTTCACCTAAACAAATTTGCGGGATATTTAAAAGCCACGTTTTCAAATTTTTACACACTGGATTGTAAGCTCACGTCATTCGCTTCCCTGATTCGGTCCATTTTACACCACCAAATTCGATCCTTCCCAAGCTATAAAGCCAACAACGAGTCCTCAAGGAGATATTCTAAGTATCAATCATTCTTAAGCAACTCGAAAGGAAAGTGCTCTTACAGAATTCATCTTTTCTTAGCACTCATCGATGGCGGCCATGGCTTCAATGATGATGAAAGCACCCGCAGCACTTAACTGCGGGGCAGTCAAAAGGAATAGTCATATCAGTAGATTGCCCAACAGTAGCCTCCAAGTGAAGTGCATGGCTGCAAAGGTTTGCTATTTTGCTGTTGTTCGTTTAGCTATTTTGCTTTTTATTCTTATGAAGCTTTGGCTAATGCGTTTTATTTTGGTACGTGGATCAGGATCCAAAGGAAACGTCTACCAAGGTAAGAAACGCTCTAGATGCCCAATTTATACTTTATTTATATGATGTGCACAATTTATCTGATATAGGAAATATGAAATCCAGGTGAGCACAAAATTTGGCGACCTGTTTGCGTTCTCAGGGCCTGCGCCGGAGATCATCAATGGAAGGGCGGCTATGTTGGGGTTCGTGTCGGCCATTGCAGTGGAGGTGGCCAGCGGAAGAGATTTGTTGTCGCAATTGAATAGTGGAAGACTGTCGTGGTTTGCGTTAACTGCAGGATTAATGACGGTGGGGACACTGGTGCCCCTGTTCAATGGAATATCGAGGGAGAGCACGTCGCAGCCAATATTTTCATCCACAGCAGAAATGTGGAATGGGCGCTTTGCTATGCTCGGCCTCCTCGCATTGGCTTTCACTGAATACGTCAAGGGTGGACCGCTTGTATAAACACCTTAATATCTATTTCTATTCAAGCACAAGCTCCAGTATTGGAAGCTCTCACATGGCATTCCATGGTCCAGTGGAATTTTCTTGTACCGTTTAGCATGTCATACAGTTCAATTATACAAAACCTTGTAAAAAATTCAATCTTATACTATAAAGAAAGTTTGAGTTCAACGACTAGGGCACTTTACTATTTTTTGAAAGCTTGTTAAACAACAGATTTCTTAGCGTTTAAATACTCTTATACATTTCAAATATGTTCAAAATAATTCAAATCAATGCAAGAATTTAAATTTCTGGTGAACTGGAAGATTTCTAATTGGTCTACCAATTTATGTAGATGTTCAGTCTTATCATACATATATTAGTTTTACCCATGCGCTAATTCATTAATATTTGTTATTTACCTTCATTTTACAATTCTTGTGGTCTAAGTCATTTTGACATGCATACAATTAATTATGTGTCTTTATATCTGATTCCTACAATTTTAAAACTCAAATTCAAATTTTAGTTTATTCATAATCATTTGTTATTTGTCAAAGCTAATTAAACATATGTTTACATGATTTATGGTTATCTTCTTCTATTTAAAGGCAAATTCATTTGCATTATTTTAAAAGTTATGTATTGAAACTTATGTATCCCATGAAACAATAAGTTTTCTATATTCTCATTTTAAAACATAGATAAGATTGAATTCACATAGATTGTTTTGTCCAAAATATTTTTCAGCAAAAATGTTCTAGTTGAAACACTTTTGCCTCAAATTGTCTATATGACAACCTTTGTGGCATTTTAACCCTTGTTGAAAAAAATCAATTTTAACTATAGATTTCTTTAGCTAAGAGTACTTTTATGAAATTTAAAAAAAATGATAAATAAAAAAAGAAATACTACTATCCCATTAAAACTTTGATGTTTTGATTAAGTTTGACTTAAAAAAATTTATTCATCATTTTTAAATTTAAAACATAAACATCACTTTTAGATAATCTAAGTTGAAAAATTGTATTTGTGATGGTTGTTTTCTTCATAAAATGTGATTTTGTTCTAAACTTTTGTCCTAACCTCCTTTATTATGAGCGAAGTCTTACATTATCACATCAAGAAAAAAATAAATATATGATCAAGAAGTAACTTGAACAATAGGTTGTTAAAGAAAGAACCAAGCAACAATTCTTTATAAAATTCAACCTAACACTTTATTTCTACAACTGAAATTTTATCAAGTGGTCTCAATGTGTCATCTAATATAATTATTCAAATGGAATGATCAATTATTCGACATGAATTATTCTCTATCTAGCATGTGGACAGATAATATGTTGCATGATTCAAAAATTTGTGGGTTTTTAATGAAAAATAATCTTTTTTTTTGGTTGATTATAAGGTAAAAACTGAAATACATCAAAGTATAATCTATGTTCACAAGTGAATAAAGCCTAAGAATCTAGACAAACCCACAAATAATTTCCAGTATACCAGTCATAGATTACATTTACATTTACATTACATCCTAATACCAAACCTAGGCTTCTAGCTACAGCCATATACATTTATCAATATGAAGCAAAGCCTAGTACAAAATGCCAACAATAGAATATGTCAAAATAGCAACCAGGATTCTATACACATGGGGTCAAAAAAGAATAGGGTGCCACAAATAGAAGTCTTCTCTAGAACCAAGCTACCCAGAAGGGGGCCTTCCATCTACGTCAGCCTCTGATCATCCAACCTCCTGGCATTACTAATCATTTGCTAGTGATTCATCACTCCATTCCCTCTTATCTCTTTCATGAGTGCATCTAAGGTGTTGACAAAGGGAGTTCTCTCCTCACTTAACCTTCCCCATGTATATCCATGTGATAGCTCATAGATAAAAATCCTGGTATGTCCATCCTCAGGAAATATGTGAAATTTTTCTTTGTTGAGTCTGATAACCATTGTGACCTACGAGAAGACAATATGGAATGTGAGTCTACGTAAAGACTCAGTAAGTGCCCTTTCTATCCCTTGATACTTCTCTAAATTCCTAATCCTCAAAATGTACCAAATAATTTCATATCAAAACAAATTTGAGAACCTAATGGTGTATTTTTTAAGTCCTCTAATAAAACCTTGCAAATGTTACACAAATCATCAATAACATTTTCACTAAATGTGTATGTGCCTATAGATAAAAAGGTATCAAACACCAAATTTACCCAACAAAACATGATGAATGTCTGGTTAAGTCAACCTAAGTAAACTATCACATTGTAGAGTGCACACAAGTTAAACCTACATGTGAGAATAAAACATTTAACTTTGAGCAATGAAAGATTATATTGACCAAAGATATTTTCGAACCATTAATTTAACTTTACCTTTTTGATGATTAAATTGAAATTCTAGCCCATTAAAACTGGTCATTATTTTTACCACTTAGCACTTTGCATGAACCATAGAAGTAAAAGCCATGAGCAACTTAACCTCTAAAATAACAAACTGACCATTCCAACTTAACCCTAAATATAAACCTTAAAGTTCATAATCTCAACAATAGTAAATGTTTTATGTGTAGTAATGTTGTCAATTATGTCGCTGGTCCCATGTTGAAGGGAATATCGGTGGAGAGCAAAACAAAGAAAATATTTTCATCCTCAGTCGAGATGTTGAACGGGCATTTGGCTATGATTGGTCTCACAACGTTGGTCATTACCGAGTTTGTTAAGGGAGGTCCTCTTATATAATTAACTTTTTCTTCTACAATTTCAAGAGTCTAGGCCAATGGAAGAAATAAATGAAAATTGCCAATTTAAATTCTGTAATATACTAGACTATAGGTAGATCTAGAAAGAAATTTTTAATCTAGAAGAAGGGATGAAATTTCAATTGTAATACTATTTCAATCATGGACTTATATGTGGAGCATATAGTGGGAGCAATGATAAGATCCTGTAAAATCAAAAAATTATTTGTGTCCTTACAAATTAACAATTTTAATTATTTTTGTTTGTGTAGCATCTTATTTGGAGTAATGTTCCTTGGTTCAATTTTAGTTATCATGTTGCATTATAGGAAAAAATGATCTTACACATCTCATATTCATAGTACATATTACAAGAGTACCATATTATTTCTCAATACTTGTTTATCAAAAAAATAATAGATAATCCTCTGTTAATCTATTAAGATGTTGTGAAACAATAAACAATTAAGTGTAATTAATTATATGTGTACAACACAACCTTCTCCAAATTCAACTCTCTACATAAAATGGTAAAATAATTTTCACGCTTTGCTATGGTTTAGATTCAACAAACTGGTCATATTTCCTTGAGTAATTATCTCACCTAGTCGCATACACCAACTTATTGAATGTGTTCTGAATGATGAAAATGAGTGAGGCCCCAAACCCTTAACATAATAGTGAGGAACTTACAAGTAGTGAGACCACCAACATCAAAAAAGAGGAAACCCCCTTTTTGAAAGAGAAGCTTTTGATCAGAACACACAATCGACAGGTACAAAGGTCTCAAACCCTCAACATGCTTACATTTTAAGAACAGAGGGGTTTAGGAGAGCACTTTGAACCATAATACAAGCAAAAACGCTTGCACTAGACATAAAATAGCTAAAGAAATAGAAAGCTAATAGCGGGTTTTGAAAGGCTTCTTGCAATCTTTTTCCTAAAGGACCTCCATGAACAAAGACATTCTTCGAAAAGAGAAGATAACACAAAGGTCTCAAAAATAGTTGGTTTTTGAAGGCACCTATAAATCTCATGATAGTTGAAACACTTAGCCATTCCAACCAAGCACAAAATAGGATAGTCATAGAATGGTCAAGAGTAGACAATCCTAAAGGGTTTTGAGAGGCACCCCTAAACCTTTTACTTGTAGGAATCCTTGCAAGAAACACACTTTGGACCACCTTCACAATAGAAATAGCCAAACTGAGATAGCCAACACCTATAATGGTGCTAGTATACTATGAGTCTCACACAAAAATAGAAGACTTCACTCTCCCCCCCCTCTAGTAAGCAACTTTCATATCTACAACAGTATCCCAACCACCACAATCCAACACAATCATCTATGCCTCAAAAACTAATGGAATCCACCAAAAACCTATAGCCATAAATGCAATGGCCATATTAATAACAATTAACATCTCCCAAAAAGATAACCTAGAAGAATGAACCCTTCATAGAAGAGATTATAGGGCTAAGTATGGAGGGCAAAAAATTTTGCAGAGAAAGGAAAAACACGAAAGAAGCCCTATCAATTTTTTATGATAAAAAGTGAGAGAAATAGAGTCAAGAAGAACTCAGATGGAGGCTACAACCGAAAGTATCTTTTCAAGCTCTGGGCAGATATGGCAAAGTTTATTATGAGGTACATAACCCTTGATGTCCACTTTGCTATTATTTTCACTTATCATTTTACTATTTTGAATCAGCTCAGGCATGATAAAAAAATATCGATGTCATTTTATTTATGTTCATCTCTTGAGCATTCTACTCACAAGAATTTTCAAAATGAGAAAAATCCAGTTTTACATGAGGGGTTAATACTCCTAACTATTTCCCAAACCCTTCACCAAGCAAGATGCGTACAATGTGTTAGATATGGATTTTGGTGAGGAGGGCGAGATGGTCATGGATTGGAATGATACCCTAGTGTCAAATTACTCTAAATACAAACACTCAGAGGAGGAGGCCCCCCTACAAAATCCCATGCCCAACACTACTAGTAGTAGGAAACCAAAAACCCACCTAGATGGGAAACGAAAAAGTTGAAAACCCTGTCTCTCAACCCCAAAATTTGGGCCCCCAAAATCTAAAAAAGAAGAAAATGGGAAAGAGAGTGAAGACTCAAGATAAAAGGGAGGGTGAAATTAAACTTGATATTCCCCTTTCTGTGGACCCCGATGAGCTTAAAAGCGATGAGATGGATGTTGACATGCTACTGGATAATTCTCTTTCTAACCAGGAAAACTGTTTCCACTGGGTTTTGGCGAAATTAATCTTTTGAAAGAATGTATCAAGGACATCATAAACTCTTTCACTAAGATTCCAGCACCTGATAAAACTAATAAACTCCTGAAGCTAACTCAAAAAATTATGGAAGATATTAAGGTCATGAAAACAGAGCATGAGGCTAGGCTTGGCAACCTGGAGAATGACATAAAGGATTTAAATGGAAAACTCAACGGTTTAGTGGAGATTAATAAAGAGGCAATGTTTAACAGTGCAGAAGGACTCAAAAAAGTAAATTAGAAAATTGCCACTCAGAAAGCTCAACCGATCAGATCTGATCTATCCTCAGATGTCAATGTAAACAATAAGAACCAAGATATGTAGACCTCTGCATGACCCTCCTCTGGGACTAGGAGCAAAAAACAAGAAAGATGCAGTTCAAGATTTATCATGGAAGAGCTCTAGGAGATCAACAATAGGACGATTTAGAAGAATGTTGAGCTCATGAAAGCAGTTAGTTAGTTGTGTTTGGAATGTGTTTTTTGCTATCATTTTGTATTTTGTTTGTTGAACTGTATGGGTTGCTTCCCTTAGTTTTGTTATTTTTTAGCTGTTGTTTAGACTCTAGTTATGTTTTGATGGATTTAGGTTTCGGGTCCCTATAAAACCCATTTTCTCAATCAAAAACACCTAGAAGAACAAGGAGAGAAGGAGACATGTGCCAATACCCTGGATGACTACATCCACTAGAGGAAGTTGGTAGTCATCATTGAAACAAGCAAGAAGGAACCTACATACTTTTTGGTTAAACGCCTGTAGGGTAACCAACCCTTAGTGTACATCCAATGCCAACCTACTTGAAGCAGAGAAACACCAACTCCAAAAGGGCACCATCATCCATAGAAGGGGATACAGTCAAAATATAAATGTGAAAATTATACAAATGCTATGGAATTTATGAAATTTTTGGAAGCTTTAAATTTTCTCTTAGATATAGATCCTGGTTGAGGCTTGAAAGATACTATCATTCTCTCCTGGTATCCTTGCTCTGTAAAATAGACCAACCATCCCAAAAACAAAAAACACACAACAACATGCACTTGAAAAGTTTGAAAACATCTTGAATTACTATGTCAGCATATCTTAGTCTGAAATCAAGCAACACATTGAAATGGACTGCCATATTATAGTAGATATCATGATGGTAATCAGAAAATGCTCTAGTGAGGTCACATAATTCTCCCAGGACTAGAAGAATTATATAATTTTAGCTAGGATTCATAGACCATTCATCCACAAGTGACCAATACAGAGCATATAACTTCATATGAATATAATTCTTGTATTTCAACGTTCATAAAAACCCCATTCTATACAATGTTTAGTCTTAATCCAACGGGATATTCTTCCTACCAAAAAAACACAGTTCGATTAGTTATCAAGGTCTGGATGCCATAGATTTCTTTATTGCCTAATCAAAATTGAAAATGTAGCAGACACACAAAAAAAAAAGAACAAATGAATCATATCTTGCCCATATTACTTAGCGGAGGCTAATAGGTTAGAGAGACCTCTGTATCAACTATACTATATCCTAGACCGAACCAAAGAAAGGAGTTGTATAGCAAAGTAACATTAGGGTGGTGGAAACCGAATATCCCTAGATCAAACAAAATTATGGGTCTTCAAGGAGGCAACACAGTGAGTAAATTTCACTTGTCCTTGGGAGTCTGAGCTAACAGGCTCCCCATCCAACTCAATACCCTATAGTTTTAGGTAATCTTCAAACTATGAGTCCTTGCTTGGAGCACGAAGGTGAAAAATGTAGAGGAATGCAAGGCTCCTATGGATTTCATCAGTTCTGGCATTGAAGGCGAATGGGTCTTCAATAACCAGAATATGCTTCCTGGGCACTAGGTTATTGTTAATGATCAAGATGTCATAGTGCTTAGGCCTTTTGATGGTTAGTTCATCACTGATATTTACAAGAACCCTTTCCATTTCCCCCAGAATAGGGAAGCCATGCCCTCTCTGTCCTACTCAAAATACATTGTTACAACTAGGAACATGGCCACTATTATTGAGATATTCATGCCCTAAAATTCTTTTGATGACATAAATCACCACCTCATGAGGGAGATAGATAATCCTACTCAGCCTATCCTTCCTGATCACTCCACAGAAGGCCGTCTGTCTTTTAATAGTTATCAATCTAACTGGGGTATCCATGGTTGAAATTAACTTTTAATAAGCCAAAGTAAGCTGGGAAGGCTGGTTTGAGAGCTCTTCTAAAATAAGGGGAGAATCAATTTCTTGGAAAAACTGAGGACAAGGAGTAATTATTATATGACACTTAGTTCATTTTACTTAAGATTTCGGGTGATATGCCGATGCAATTAAGATTTGAAATTATTGATATGATAGATCTTTCTTGTTGTTCACAAAATCTAAAATGACCTCCTTTTGTAAAAATGCTCACCTACAAATTCTTCAAGTGTTGCTCAAAAGTGTTTCCTCTTTTGTCAATTTATTGAGCATTCATGGCAATTTTTATCAATTACCATTACTAGTTGCACAATGGTCACATAAGACATTTATTTGAATTTATGATGAAGTGACTTTATTAAGATTTATATTGATCCTTGTGGCAGAAAGTAATCATTCATCTAGGAGCACTTCATATCGTCCATCGATGCTCATCAATTTTATGGCCGCACCCTTTTTCGATGGAATCATGTACTTCGGTGGCTTAACTTTATCTTCCCTCAAAATGTCGTATTTCATCAACGTCTCCTTAGTTTTGATTAAACTACCATCATCGTTAAGGAGGTTTATGGCTTCATCAATCTCTTCACTTTCATTGAAAGGATCTACCTCACGTGTTTATGTCGATGTAATCCTCCATCATCTCATCAAAACCCTATTTTCAGCGGGACTCCTTTCATTGCCATGTTTTGCAACCGTCTTATCGGTCAGGTCATTGATGAATTTTTTTATGTTGGTGAAAGAAAAATATCCTCCTTCAACTTTTCATTTTTCGATGGAATTGTGCTCGTCAGCCAATAACTTTTGCACCTCTTCGACACCTTCCTTTTCTCAAAAAGTCTTATCGATGAGAAAGATATCTTTGTTCAACATCTTTTGTGCCTCTTCTATATGCTCTCTTCCTCGAAATAGCTTCGTCGATAAAATATCCATTGGTTCCTTTGATATCACTCTTTTGGCTAGACTTATTCCCTCAGTGAGCTATTCACATGTCTCATCGATGTTGTGGTTTCATCAAAACTATTTCTTTCATCGATGGGACCACTCCTGATTTCCTCGATAAATTTTGTGTTGATGGAACTAATTTTTTCAGTGAATCCTTTTGGAAGTTCATCTTGGTGAATATTTGTTCGATAAGTCTCTTTATCGATAGGATAATGGTAAGCTTCTTCAATAGAGTCATTTCGGTTAGACTGGGCATTTCAGTGAAGGATTAGTATGTATATCCGATGGCCTTTGTTTGAGCAATAATTTTTAGGATTCTGATGTCGATTGAAATGCCAAGGGTTCTACTGAAATTCTTAAGGGAATGATTGATTTCATTTTTTGTTTTGAGAAAACTTTTGTAGCTTCAATTGAAACCATGAAATTCTATTTATTTAAATTCAATGCTCAACAGTGGCTCTGATTGGGGATGGAGGTATACTATGGATTCCTTCAAGAATCTTAATTACTAGAATATAATTAATTGTATGATTTGTGTGTTAGGCATTTTTTGATTAAAGGGGAGGGGAACTCCAAGCTAATCCACTAGGATAAGGCTAACTTTGAAGAGTTAATGAGGATGATGTTCCAAACCCCTTCTAGGTTTGAAAAGGAAAATTAAGTTTAAATGTTGTAATTCTAGCTCAAATTTGAATATGATGGATACCTCAGGGGTAATCAGGGTGTCCCGACTTGATGTTGATGGAGGAGAAACCATCCGCACCTTTATTTGCTAGCTGATCCGCTCTGGAATTGCCTTCTCTAGAAATATGGTTAAAGGTGATTTCATCCAAGGACTAAATATCAGCATTGAGTTTCCAATTAGGCATACTTCCTTTTCTAAGGGCATTAATAACGATAGCCGAGTCCCCCTCTATGTTGATATTTCCTAATTTCAGGATTTTGCATCATTTTAGACGCTCATGAAGTGCTCTTAGCTCTACCTCATTATTGGAGATTATACCCATTGGTGAGGCTAGGGCTACAATTTCCTCCCCTTTCGAATTGTGTATACAAAATCAAATACCTGAAATACTAGGATTCCCTCTAGAAGCCCCATCAAAGTTTAGCTTAAACTAGCCATCTTTAGGGGGGGACCACTTGCACTCCTTTCTCTTTTGTAGGTTGATGGATGGCCCATCTCCAACATATGGTAGAATTTTCAAAACAATTTATTTTAGTCTCATTTCCCCATCCCATTCAGTCATCTCCAAATTTTTCTTACCCTTCATATATTGACAATTGATTATTTTAATTATAGCAACCTCAACCTTGTTTGTAAGTTGAGGCTAGTACATCTTGCAATCTTTAAAGATCCTCCTATTCCTTTCTTTCCAGATCTCCCAAATTAATAGTGAAGGAGCTGAAACCCATAAACCCTTATATAAGAATCTTTAGTTTTTGATTGGCCATGCTTGGAACATTGCTAGGATTGAGTCTGGGATAGGGGCGTACCAATTCATCTTCAATTTAAGTCAACCCCACCAATTGTGAGAGTATTCATAGGTCAGCAATAGATGATCGGTTGATTTCTCCATCTTCTCACAGAGAGGGCATCTACTAGGTCCTTCGAAACCCATTCTCTTGAATGTGGAAGCTATCAGGATTATATCCTGGACTGCCACCTAGGCAAATAACCCATCTTTGGGAAGACATATTTTATCCCAACATAGTTATAGTGGGATGTCTGTATCTTTGGTTTGTCCTTTTCTGATGAGATCATTGTATCCTTCTCTATTGCTATATTTACCTTTCTTAGATCCATCCCATGATAAACCATCATCCTTTTGACTAAAGGAGATTATTCTTGAAGCCAATGTGTCTTCTAGAACTTTTAACTCATTAGGTGGGAGATCTAAGTTTCCTAAGGATTTCCACTTCCATCTTTTAATGCCATCGACCGAGATTTCCTCTATATAGTCTAAAACTTTCTCTCCCCACCGACTCTCCAAGATTGATATGGCAGTATCAAATTTATGTTCTCTACTGATAGAAGGGTAGCCTCCCAAGAATCCTTCCAAAATAATGCTTTCTCTCCATTCCCTAGACTCCAAGTCATCTTACTATATATGATTTCCTTGCAGTTCATCATGAAATTCCAAATCCTTGATCCCTTGGGGGGGAAGAGATTCTAAAGATGTTGATTGGATCAGAATTTTGGAGGGATTTATTATAATGTAATTTTGCTCACTTTAAATGGGGGTTATTATACATTCTCCATACCAGCTTTGCCCCTAGAGCTTTACTTTGGAGAAATATGTCTTTTATTCCCAACCCCCCTTTTTCTTTTGGTTTACAAATTTTATCCCATGCTACCAGGGGCATTCTGAATTTTTCATTAGCTCCTTGCCAAAAGAAGGTCCTCAGATGTTTGTTCGGTTCCTTCTTTTTTGATATAGGTAGGTCAATACAAGAGAGTTGGTATATGGGCATGGTTGATAAAACTGATTTTATCATAGTTGCCTTACCCGCTGAGGACAACCATCTTCCCTTCCAAGTATATATTCTTTTTATAACTTTAATTATAGTTTGGTCCCATAAATTCAAGGATCTACAATGCTTATCCAAGGGTATACCTAGGTATTTATAGGGTAGGTTGTCTTTGTTAGATTTTAGGATATTGCTTATTTTATTTTCTAGTTTTTCTTGTGTTGAAGAAGAATATATTTGATTTTAGGGTCTTGATTTATTGGCCAGAAACCATTGAGTAGGTGTCAAGAGTTTGCTTGATAGACTTGGCTTCTAGCATATCACTATGTTCAAAGAGCATAGTGTCATCAACAAATTGTTGGTGCATGGTGGCTTCAAGTCCACTAGTAATATTGATGCCTTGGATAGATGACTGCTCCCTGGCCCTATTAAACAGTCTTCCCAAGGATTTTGCCATTAGAATGAAGACAAAGGGAGATATAGGGTCCCCTTGCCTGAGCCCTCTAGTGATAGTAAAAAAAACCCACAGGAAATCCATTAACAAGAGTTGACATTCTGGG
Organism: Cryptomeria japonica; assembly: GCF_030272615.1. Lineage (NCBI taxonomy): Eukaryota > Viridiplantae > Streptophyta > Pinopsida > Cupressales > Cupressaceae > Cryptomeria > Cryptomeria japonica. The sequence continues at coordinate 611,729,457 of NC_081412.1, read as the reverse complement.
TGTGGAAATGCATTTGTAAATAAGGTTGATCCATTGTTTAGCAAAGCTAAGGGCTTCAAGGCATTTGCATAAGAAGTGCCAATCTACCTTGTCATAGGCTTTTTTGATGTCTAACTTAATTAGCATACTTGATTCTTTATTGGTCTGTACTGAGTGAATTACTTCTCGGGCAATGATGATACCATCATAGATTGAGCGGCCTAGCACGAACCCAGTTTGTTCCTCACTGATCAGCCGAGGAAGAAACTTATGTAGTCTATTTACAATTGTTTTTGTTAGTAGTTTGTATAATGTGTTACATAGGGCTATTGGTCTAAAGTCTTCAAAGCACTCAACTTTGTCTTTTTTGGGTATTAGGGCTTTAAATGTATTGTTTAGCTCCTTTAGAATTTTACCAAAGTTTCTTATTCCTTCTAATGCGTCAGTGATATCATCACCAATGAAGTTCCAGCATTGCTGGTAGAAGGAAGTTGGGAAGCCACCAGGTCCGGGGGCTTTGTCCGAGTTCATCTGGAAAAGTGCTCTCTCAATCTCTTCCTTAGTGAATTTTGCATTTAGAAACCGATTCTGCTCTTTGTTTATTAGCTTTGGGATACACTTGACGACCTTGTTCCTAGAGGCTAATCTTGATCCTTCAAGGTTTTTAAAGATGATGCTAAAGTAATCAATTGCTTCTTTGGCAATGATCTCCGGGTTATTGCTCAGATTACCAGATTGAGTCTTAATGTTGTTGATTTTATTTATTATTCTTTTTTGCTTAGTACTATTGTGGAAGAATTTGGTATTTCTATCCCCTAATTCTAGCTAGAGTTCCCTTGACTTTTGTTTCCAGAAAATTTCTTCTCTGGCCAAAATTTCTTCATACTTTGTTAATAGGGATTTTTCTCTAATGTAGAGATAATTGTCCATGCCCTTACTAATAACCTCTTCATTTATTTCCTTAGAAGCCTCTTCTATTTCAGTTTTTTTTGCTGAAGATATTTCCAAAATTGTTCTTGTTCCATGCTTTTAAATTTTGTTTTATTATTTTTAATTTGGCAACTACTTGGAAGGATTAACTTTAAGATATTCTCATCTCTTAGCCACATTAGCTCAAATCTAAATGGGCTTCGGGTAGAAGGGATGGGATCTAAGATGTTGAGCTGGACTAGGAAGTGGTCTGATCCAGATAATTGTGGGATATTTTCTTGAAAGGAGTTTAGAATGTTGGCCAAATTTCCCCGTCAGAAAAATCTATTCAATTTTTCTGCAATATTGCAGAATCCTTTTCTCCTACTATTCCAAGTAAAGGAGTTCATTTCAGTTTTGATTTCCATTAGATTTCTATTTATTATCCATTCTCTAGAATCTATGGTGACTGGGGAGACTTTTTTATGCCCCCCCATTTTTCCAAAGGATCTGCTATGGCATTGAAATCCCCTCCTATAATACAAAACTAATATGACATCGTAAGTGAGGAATTTCTTGATTTCAGCCCAGGTTTTCTTTTTGTCCTTGTTCTGAATGGGCCCATATACATTTATCAGGAGGAATTTTAAATTGCTCTTGTTACTATTAATCCTACCACACAATCAATTGGGAGACTTATGTATTGACTCATAGGAAACCGCCCTAGGGTCACAGATTACTGCTAATCCTCTAGATGCCCCCATGGCTGGTATCCCCACTACTTCTCTTATCCCTAACTTTTGTTAAATGCTTCTAAATCATCCTTGTTTAATTTTGTTTCTTGTAATAAAATTTATTCTCAGCTAAATTTTGTTAAGAAACGTTTTATGATTTATTGCTTGTTAGGGGCATTTAGGCCCCTAACATTCCATGTGAAGAGCCTCATTTCTCCATGGGAAGGATCTTCCCCTTCCCTGCATAGAAAAGGTTTGTTAATTTAGTTTGACCTTCTACCTCTCCTGCCAAATTGAGTAACTTCGATAGGGGTTTCCTACCTCTTCTTTCAATTTCTTTGGTGCAATCAGGGGAACCAATATCTTCTATGGTTTTGGCTAATCCAAGGTTGCCTTTTTCTAGTTCCTTTTCTGATTCCATGATCCCCCTAACCTTTTGGACTGCATCCAACATAATATCTTTCTTCAAGAGCCCTAGCATAAGAAGCGTTTTTTGATATGCTAGTTCCTCCACATCAGCAATTTTGTCTATGAAAGTTTCCATCAGATCGTTAACTATTTCATTGCCCACATAATCTAAGATGATCCTATTTTCTACTTCAATTCTCTTTGATTGTTCCTCTTCAGTTTCCTTGGTTTCTATATTTAGGGGGTCACTAAGTTGTGATACTGGGTAGGCTTTATCAATCAAAATAGAAGGCAGGCAGTCCCTGCCATCTGCCTTGTCGATAACCCCTCCATTAAATGCCATGTCTAATTTCTCCCAGGGAGAACCCTGCTTGCACAAATCCATGAGGGTAATCTCTTCAACGAGAGGGACAGCTGGATCTATATCCATAAGTGAGGGTGTCTCAAATAAGCCACCATCATCGTAGGCAATTTCCCCTTCCTCTAATTCCTGAATTGGGGTTTCCTTATCCTTCCTATCTATTGTATTCCTACTTAGGTCTAATTTATCTGTGGTAGCCTTCATCAAAGTATTTATGTTGAAGCCTCCTCCTTATGGATTGAGAGTTAGAACAATCTTATCCTTAGGGGGTAAAGTTGGACTTCTATTTCTCGGATTAGGGTTGGGTAGGGTGAGATCTGGAAGGATAACTTCTCTTGAGACCACTCTACCTTTAAATAATTCTGGTTTAATCCAATACAAAGAATGATTTGTTATAATTTTAATACACTCAATGTTAACAGTTTTGATTGGTAATTTGACCATCATCATGATAGTCACAGAATCTCTAAAAAATTTCCTCTAAACCTTCAAAACCCCCAAGTGAGTCACCTTTTCTAACAAGGCAATGATCATGAATAAGCTCAACTGGGAGGTTAGGTAGTTCTACCCACCTTGGGATAGAATGATCTTCAAAAATCTTAGGGGAAGAATTTGGTTGCCATTTAAAAAAGGAGAAATAGTAACCTTGAAAGAAACTAGGTTGAAAATTTAGTAATTTATCCCTTAATACAAATGATTTGAAACCACTGGATAATATCCTGGGTGGAGGCATTTAAACCACACCATCTGCCAAAGAGACCACGTCTTTTGTAATCCTCCCAAATATCATTTGTGTATTGGTTACTTATGATAATTATGTTTTGACCAGAGCTGATATGGGAATTGACTTGCTTCTAGCTAATATGATTTTGAGACTTTTTTACTGGCTTAAAAGCTTGACGAAGGGCTCTTGATGGTTTTGGCAGAGACTCCCCATGAGGCCTTATTTCCCCAAGTTTAACCCTATTTGCACCCGTGGCAATAGAATTTGTAGTAAATCAAGTTGGTTCTTGTGATGGCCGCCAATTGTCATTCCTTGCCGATAGGTCCTTGTGGTTTTCTAGTGTCGATCTAGGGTTCCTTTGTTTACCCAACCAATTAGTATCTACTATTGCAGATGCAGAGATTTCCTTGTTATTACAATTCAAAATTATAAAAATTAAAAATTAGAACAATGTTTTTATTACAATACTATGATGGCAAGTACTCGCCACTACGGGGCACTTGATTTTATATATAAATAATTTTAGTCATTTTTTACTTTAAATTAAATTCTTAATTTTTAAATTGTAAGTATTTTAGCAATATTTAAAAAAATATGTTATATTATTTTATCAATATTAAAAACTATGTTATATTAAAAAACTATATAATGATATGGATAAAGTTAAGAATCTAAGTAGCAAATCAAAGTCTTGATAAATAAATTTTTAAGATAATTCAATTAAACAAAATTGAACTCCTAATATGTTTAAAATCCAATAAAAATTAATTAGTTAAACAAAATTGATTGCAATAATATTATTTTATGAAAACTACAATAATAATAAAATTGATAAAAAAAACAAAAAATTCTAATAATAAAACATTATGTCATTCACAACTTTAAAAAAGCTACTTGAACAAAAATTAAAAATACAAATTGACATCTACATTTTACATTTAAATAATTTTAGTCATCTATTTATTTTAAATTAAATTTTTTTATTTTTAAAGTATAAATATTTTAGCAATATAAAAAAACTATGCTATATTAAAAAAGACATAACAATGGTATAAATAAATCTTACAATCTAAGTAGAAAATCAAATTTTTAACAAATAATTTTAACATAATTCAAATAAACAAAAAATGATCTTCCAATTTGTTAGTTCTTGCCATAGGCATAGAACTATTGGCAAGGGCTATGCTTTAACTAGTTTTTTTTTTTTTTTTTGATCGGTAAAAGGTTGAGGCCAAAGAGATTTTATTAATAAAAAATGATAATTACAACTCCATTCAGTGTGGGCACCAGTAGGAAAGAATGGAGGGAAAAAACACTCCGGTCTAGCCTAGATCCATTAATGGATCAGAAAATTAAAGCTAAAAAAAGAACATGATACATGGGTCCCTGGATAATGCAAATCCAGGTGAATCTTCTTGAAAGAACACTAAAGGATCATCCATACATTTCCTTAGTGCTGTGTTTCGGCTCTTCCCTGGAGATGATTCCCTCGATCATGATTATCCACACAACTTCAAAACTGAATTTTTATTTTGCTCGGTTTGGATCTAACCAATCCCCTATTCTGCATAAGAGCCTTATTGCACCTTACATCCCAGAACAATGTTAGAATGTTTGTAATAATAATAGACTTCTAAAAAGACAAAAGCTTGAAAATTTCTAATTGATTATTAAAGACAACTTCCCTCAGCCGATACCAAGACTTAAAGCTTGTCGAGATGATACTTGCATGAACCCTAATTTCTACCATGCAACAAAATACTACAAAAAGTGTTAGCTGGAAAATATACCCCCATCCGAAATTCCCAGCCTATACCAACATCCACTGAATAGCTTAAGAATTGAGAGCACAAATTTCATATCCAATAATGAAGGATATGCAATCAGAGACACATTTGTTTCCAGACAGCTCACCCATTTAGAACACTCAAAATGATTTAAACAAACAAAAATCTACCAACCATCACAGATCTAAACCATGGTGGTAATCCATCTTAATCTGAAAAACCATCCTTTTGTAAGACACAAACCGCTATTCTTATAAAAACCCCCCAAAAGAGTGCTATTACTAGAAGATACTGATATATATATATGTGTGTGTGTGTGTGTGTGTGTGTAATCTCTACATACATATATGCATATATCTATATAAGAATATACACGTATATATATATATGTGTGTGTGTGTGTGTGTGTGTGTGTGTGTGTGTGTGTGTGTGTGTGTGTGTGTGTGTGTGTGTGTGTGTGTGTGTGTGTGTGTGTGTGTGTGTGTGTGTGTGTGTATGTGTCTATATATAAATTTTGATATAGGAATTTAAAAAGATAGAGCGGAGAGTAGAGCATCATCATTTCAAGCCCAGAGCTAAAGGGCTTCCTCATGAAAACTTCTTCAACAAAAGGCCTTAGGGATTATAAAATCTTCCCTATAGACAGAATACCATTTATGCATAAGGATAGAATGTTGCAAATATAAGAATGAATATAGGAAGATAACGATATATACAAATATATATATATATATATACATATATATATATATGTATATATATATATATGTGTGTATATATATATATACATATATATATATATATATATGTATATATATATATATATGTATATATATATATATGTATGTATACATAGATATATGTATGTATACATACATATATAAACATACGTATCTATATATATGTATATTTATATATATCTTGTTGAAACCGTTTTGATCATAAATTAAGAGAGTGGAATAGAGGCTAAGATGACAAATCACACAACTAAAACCATAAGAAGAAAATAGTGAGCTAGATAGAGAAAATCATAACTAAGTCTAGAGAGTATATAGATTAAACACTGATAAGTCTTTAAAATATAAGTCTGAGATAGAATGAAATCAGGACAAAAATGGTTAAGAGTTTTAAAAGGTGACAAAAGGGAAAACCCTCGACAAACCCTGCATTAAAGGTCCATTGGTTCCTTCCCATAGTTCTGATAAACAAAAAAGTTTCCAGAAATGAAAGAAGGCCCCTCCTTCGATAGAAGCCTCATCCTTTCCTTCACTTCTTATGAGGGCCCCTGGATCCCAAGCACTCTGGTTTTACTAAAGAGGGGGAGGCAGAAGAGGGAGGAATTGGCATATCGTCTGGGATCACTGTGATGTTCTCAGCTTCGAGGTAATTGATAAACCATTTGTTGCGCGGGGGCTTTTTAACCTGCAAGAGCCATAAAAGGAAGGAAACATTCCTGCTCCTAATAGGGCTATAAGCTTCAAAAGCCTAAAGATCCTCTATGGACAGAATGGGGAATCATGGCACCAGTTTATTCATCCTGATAAGGATATCATAATCCTGAGGCTTTGGAGCAGAAATTTCTTCATCAATATCGACCACCACCCTCTCCAATTCACCTAACATTTCCTTTTCGAAGACTTTTTTACAAAGCTTCACCACTACATTTCTACCTTTCTCAAGATGCATAGGTATTTCTAAGAACATCAGTGTAATGTCTGGATTAGATCTAGTCCGATCCTGATTTAAGATATAATCCCTCCCCAAGGTTTTCATAACAGCACTGATAACCAGGGGATTCAGGTGAACCAAAATGCCCTTCAATCTCTCCTCTTTGATTTCCCCTACAAAGGCCATTTGCCATTTTATCCCTCAAAGTCTTAGTTGAGTATCCATCTGAGCTAAATGGAGGATAAACTGGGACCTCGACCAAACAGTCTAAATATAGTAGGAGAGTTAATGCTTTGTGAAAAATTACTCATCTAGCCATGGAGAAAAGTAAGATGTAGATAAATGATCGATATCGGATGGTCAAGATGCAAATGGAGCAATCTCAAGGATCTAAGAAATCATTATTGCCGACTAAAAGCATACTAGAGTACTATCGCATTGGTACTAATCGATCTCAAGGATACTTATGCCTTCAGTCGCAGTAGGAGTGTCACATCCTCATTACTAGAGTACCATCACATTGGTAATGATCAAGGAGGAGTTGTTGATGAAGGAAATCCAAAAAAGGAAAGCCAAAGCTTAAGCTAAAAGCCAAAACTTAAGCTAAAACAACCAAAGCTTAATGCTAAAAAAGGCTATACTAAGCCTAAAAGGCTTAGAGAAGAAGATAAGGCTAACTCTAAGGGGATTCGTAAAATTTTATTCCTATTAATATGCAATGAATATGAAAATATAAATACCTATATATCCATGTATATATATTTCAGTTGGAATGATATATATGAATACATGTCTATATACATATGCATATTCCTATATACCATTGCATACTACTAGTCATAAAATCTTACGTATTATCTGATACTATATATCAAAAATATATATACATATGAATAGATTATGTATATCTATGTATAATATTCATGGTTTATGCATATACAAATAACTCTATACTTTATGTATATAAACATATTGATATCTTGTAGGGTATAAATAAATATTGGATTATGACTTGAATGCATACTTATATATATGACAGAAACTACTAATTAGATTATAGGTGTTAATTGTATACCTTTATAATGAGAGGGTAGGAAAATATATATATATAGGTGTATATCTATATATATATATATAGATATATATATGTTTGATTGTTATATATATATATGAATGAGTGGCTGAGAATATAAATTTATATGTATATATAAATATATATACCTATATGAATTTGTATGGGAATGACTGTATATAAATCTAACTCCTACGAATATCATCATATATATGCATATATATGTAATTATATGTATATATATGTGTGACACATTATATATATATATATATATATATATATATATATATATATATATATATATATATATATATATATATCTGTGTGTGTGTGTGTGTGTGTGTGTGTGTGTAAAAGTGCATATATATATGAATATATATGATGGTTTTGCCTAGGATTTTAAACTCCATGCTTGCTGCTCCTAAGTGAGCCAACTCAATTGATCAGTTGTTTCCTTGTTTACATGTGATGTTGTCCAACCCTTAAGAGAAGACCTAAGAAAGAGCTTCAGGGAAGATGAATGCCATCTACTCCCAAGTTAGCTAACTCATCATCCCTTTTGTTGCCTTCCCTATAGATATGATTGATCATGAATCTCTCAAAACCAAAAAGAAAATTAACAAAAGAAAATTTGAGAGATTTTTCTACCAAAAAAACAATTAATATTTATTAAAGTATAGATGCAATTTTTTTCATTAAGAATATCAATAAAATTAATTATTGATATTTTGAATCTTTTTTAAAGATTGCATAATTGTTTTATGCTTTCTTCCCAGTTGGCTCAAATCGCTAAATTGAATAATTTCCAATTTTAATCAAGAAAAATGGTTTATTTTTAAATAATAAAATAATTAGTATTAATTGTCTAGAAAATATTAATAATTTTTTTCCAATTTGTTAGTTCTTTCCATTGGCATAGCACTATTGGAAAGGGATATTCATAAAATAGTTATTAATAAAAATCAAATTGAGAAATCAAAATTGAAATTTTATTCTACCAAAAAAATATTAATCTTTATTAAAGTATAGATGCAAATTTTTTAATTAAGAATATTAATAAAGTAAATTATCTTTAATTTAAATGGTGCTTAAACTTTAGGCGATATGGTAGAACTTTCTATTTTGAATCTTTTTTGAAGATTGCCTAATCATTTTATGCTTTCTTCCCTGTTGACTCAAATGGCTAAATTGAATAATTTCCAATTTTAATCAAGAAAAATGATTTTTTCAAAAAATAGTAAAATAATGAGTATTAATGTTTGGAAAATATTAATAATTTTTTTCTATTTATTTTAATATTTAAATACCTATATTTTTTGAGAATATTTCATAGTAAATTATTTTTCATATCTTTTTAGACAAAAAAAAATTATTAGGTAAAATATTATTTTTAGATATCATTAATATTTTGAATAATTTAATTTTTAAACTATTGTGTGGAAAATGATTTTTTGGACTGAATTATTTATTTTCTTTCTTTCCATAAAGAAAGAAACAAACCTACAACTAACCTTAATAATCTTATACTATTGCTTATACATATGTCTATAATTATTTGAATTGCAGCCTTGTTTATAATCTAATTAGTAGTAATTAATTAAGTAAAAGCATATTACAATAGTATTACTTAATGAAGACTAAAATAATAATAAAATAGATATGAGATCTGTCCCTAAAAACAAAATCTATTGACAACTTCAAAAAAGCTACTCAAACAAAAATAAAAATTACAAGGTAATAATGTACTTTCTACCTAATTGAGAAATTTTGTATGTATGTTTTTTTGTCATTTTATTATATTTATTAGAGAAATAAGTAATAATTTATAATATGTAATATCAAATTAGAAATTTATTATTAAAATGATTCAATGGCTCTATACATTGCACTCATCTTGCAAGTCTCTCCTTAAACTTAGATCGTCGAACATAGAAGTTAGCAGATTGAGACCATATAGAGAATGCCTTTGGCATAATAAATGTTGAGTTCCATCAACAATAATCATCAATAAATAATTCAATAATTTAATTATATATAAAAGTTTGTAAATTGATAACTTAAGACTTTAATTTATCATCTTGATTATAAATTCAATCAATTTTTAAAGCTTTTTCTTCTTCATGCATAGTTTTTTCTTAACAACATTTATACAATCAATTTTACATGTGGATATTTTAATACATTAATGATGGAAATAGAAAACACATGCTCTCTTCCTTTATTTTTGGGATTATTTTTTATTAGTGTTATAAATGTTATGATTAGTTTATAAATGGTTATACGTATGTACATGAAATTGGTTCGTGCCATTGTATATCTTGATTCTTTCTATCATTGTTCCTTTTATTTTTATTTTTTATTCATATAACTATTTTTTAATTATTGCAGGTTAGACTCCTAAGTTTGACTTGACCTAGATCGTTTCCATAATTGTGGATCCCTTCACTTTAGAATTCAAATTGAAATTTATCTATCCTTCACTTCACTAGCTATTGTGAGTTAAATTAGTACATAATTGTATTGATTTTTGTGCTTGATTTTTATATTCAAGTATATTTATTCACTCATTTTAAAATTATCCAGGACAAGTTAAGGCTTATTGGGCACATATGGATTTGAATTTTTAAAATATATTCATATGTTTCATCAAAGCACACCTCCTAATTATGGAAAAAATCACTCACATAAACCTTGAAGTAAAATATCCAAACTAAAAGCATTTAAAGCCTATGGAATAATTCAAATTATTAAACTTTAAAGATTGACCAACCAAAACCAAACAATGAAGCAATATCACTTACCCTCTATGTAAAAATTCAAGCGACAAATTGTCACATTTTGAATGAAGAAATCAAATGTCCAGACCAATTTTTTTTAATGAAATAATTAAAATTAAATTTATTGAGTCATTAACAAATGAAAACTATTGACAACATATCAAACAATCAAAAACCTCAACTTTAAAAAGTCCAAACAACAAAATCAAAAACAAAAAATCACAAGAGTTCTAAAAGGTGCAATTAATTTATTTGCACTTTGACAAAACTCATAAAGGATATTTAAAATCTTCTTTATAAATCTACAATTTATTTGCATCATAGGTTGTTTTGAGATTTATTTGTGTACAATATATATATAATTTCATAGGATTAATTTGATATTGAATGCATACTATGAATCAATCCATCTTCCCACGTTCAATCATTGTAATGAGATTGATAGCTAATAAATAGATGTTGTAAGAACTTATATCAAAGGAGGTGTAAATTGTTGCATCAACTATGTTTTATTTAAAATTTAATGGGTGTTGAACTTGGCATGTCCTAAGCTAAGACAAGATTTTCTATGGCAATGGTTATTATTTCTATTTGTCCATTGATGTCAAAATGAATTCATAATCAATTTGACTTGGAATGTGCCTCTCGATTGTGTTTTTCAGATGGTGAGGCATAAAACTAGCTATATTAACTAATATTTAGTAAGTGAATTTTGGTGATGGGAGGATATCAAGTTGAATCCCAATATTTATTATCATAAAAAACATAGATATTAATGTTGATGCAAAATTTAACAAGCTTGAGTAGTGGGACTCTTCACAACCTACTTTGCCACCTCCAAATTAACATAATTATACGAAAACGTGTTGTAGATTTCATAAAATCAAAATAGGTGACTAGTGTAGTTCACATCATTAGTCAAGGATCATTTGGGCATTATAGAACATGATCTTGAATGAACTATAGGTGCATGTCTAGATACAAGTATTCATAAAGTCTAAAATCAATCTCCAAGACCTAAAGAACCTTCAACTATCCATCTCAAGCATTAAATATAGGTTGAGGATAAATTTTGAAAAGAAAGTAAATCCTCATCAAATTTAACACCTAAAGAATAGAGCATAAATTCTAACCATACATTGGAATGTTTTTTATTGGTAGGCTCATCTTTCAAGTTATTTTAAAATGGATCAATATGGATCAGTAGGCATTGATAATTAACAATATGGATCAATATGGATGTTTATTACTTGTAACAATATGGATCAATATGGATGTTTAGTACTTGTAACAATATGGATCAATATGGATGTTTATTACTTCAAAATGGATCAATATGGATGTTTATTACTTGTAACAATATGGATCAATAGGCATTGAGAATTAACATCTATTAGATTATTTTTACAAATTTTGATTCTTTTATATTTATGTAATTTATACAAATTTCATTTATTTCTAATTCTATTGGACAATAGTAATGAACGGTCATTTTTTCATGATATCAGCCTCATTCTTTTGTTTAACATTTTATTCATCTTCATATTACTATTGGAATTATATTAAGATGTGGACAATCCTGCTTCTATCATCTAATAGTAGAAATAATTCACATAAATATTTTAAATACCAATCCAAGCAAAAAAGCCAAAATGTTATAATATGTCCACATTCATTTACTATTAATTTTAGTTAACTTCAATTTTGATTTCTTTAAAAAATTTAAATTTTATTTGAACAATTTAACTTTATTATAATGAACTAACTTTAATTTGGATTAAAAATAAATTAAAAAATTCATATTTTATATTTAATAAGATAAAATTAATTTCCCTTTTAACTCTCATTTTCATAGCTTCTTTAATAAGTTTAAATTTTGTTTGACCAATTCACCTTTACAATAATAATTGTAAAATTTGACTAATCTCATATTGTTTAATTAATTATTTTTTTTAAAGTCATTTTTACTTATATAAATTAATATTCATATTTAATATAATATTTTCATAATTTAATTTCATATTAGACTATAATTATCTCATAATATTTACTCATTCAATAATTCATTCAATTAAATTATATGAATATTCCAATCAATTGATTTTTCTATTACAATTACCTATCATATGAACATTAATATCAACATCAGATAGGGTTATTGAATATTTCAAATGAAGGATGGTGAATAAAGTAATGCCCTCAATTGATAGCTGGCTTTCCATAAAGTACTTGCATGAAGTATTTTTTTTGAAATACTAGTTCAAGTGTAAGAGCCAAAAGACAAAATGCTGACTAGATGTTTTTTAATTTCTAGAGTCTCCTATTTCAAGTTGGCATGGGAAATTTATACTGCTGAACATGGGGGGACAAATAATTGTTTTTGTTTGTTGTAATTAAATCTGAGACATAATAGACATGATAATATTCTTTGTAATGTATCTTTTGACAATTTATAACAATAATGTGAATTAGTCATCCATGCACTATTTGAATAAATTTAGGTGCAATATTGTGGTTGTCCATGCACTATATAAGTCACTTTTCTATATTATTGTGATAGTTGTTACAATTATTTAAATGTTTCTATTGCATTATTGTGACCATTTCAAGGCAAAGCTATGTGAGGAGATTAGTCGAGCCATTCATTTCATTTGCAATAGGAAGGTGAGCAGTCACAAACCCTACTCTTCTTATATTTTTATTTTGTTACTATATTTTCTTTGTGTTTGAATAGGAGCAGTGATAAAACCTAGCTTTTTCCTCTCTGTTGATATACCCTTGTTTTATCCTCTGTGTTGAAATTTTTCTGATATGACAAAATGACATTTTTGTTTTGATTTTTACAGGTTGTTTTACATTGTCTTAACACTTTATCATTTCTTGATGATCTAAATATGAGACTTTGTTATGAACCCATGAAAAACTTCATGTTCCTTAGTAGTGATATTTGCTAGGTTTAATCCAGTTTTCAAGCAGAGTAGTTTAAAGTTGTGAGTCACTCATGGATATTTTTGTATTCCTCAGTAGTTATCATTTCTAGGCTTAATCTAGTTTTGAAGCAGATTACTTTAAAGTTTTGAATAAGTGACTTTTGTCTATTGACATGAGATGGAATGTTATGAGATCTTCATAGTTTGGTGAGTTTTTTGAGATAGGTAACTGATCTCTAAACTATTACAAATACTCCTTATCAGTTTTCCAGTTATGTTTTTTTGCACTCTTCTTTCTCAGTACAATCACTAAACTTAATATTCTATACTGTTATTTCTTTGTGGCTTATATTGTACTATTTTTATACTACATTTAAAGAAAGGGAAATCTCATACCTAATCCTCAAATTTTTTGTGTCATTTTAATTGTCCAATGTTATTTTTGTATGACTTATAGTGTACTATTTATATCTTAAATTTAATGAAAGGGAAAACTCATACCGAATCCTCAAATATTTTGTGCCATTTTATCTATCCACTCTCATATGATCCATTGACACACATCTATTAATCTTTGTTGTGAAGATTATATTTTCAATGTTCAATTCAAAATTATAGCTTATAATATATAATAATCTAGAAATATAATGCCTATTATTATATTCTCATCTTTACCATATGGATCTTTTATTCTTTTGGTGTCATGCCGTTGTAAAATCTAATTAACGATTTGATTTGGTGCAATATATATTGTTGGAATTTATTTGAACATTGCACAAGAAGGAATTTAAAGCTTATCACATCTAGGATACGAGAATCATATCCAAAGTGTATAAATTTTACAGTTTGTAAAGCTTATAAATATGGGTTATGAAGAGCGTAAACCAAAAAATCATTAGGAATAATAATTGTTTTGAAAATGTATAGAAATTTAGAAAAAACATATCATATAGTTGCAACATACACATTTCGTATAGAGATTGAATTGTATAAATTTCATATGACTCATATACTGTTGTCCTAAACACATTCCACAAAATGTTAACATAAAAATCTAACCATATTTACTGTAGTACCCCTACCGTAATCGATCTCTAACCTTGGTTTAAATCTTGATTAGTTTATCGTGATATTATGATTATAATCAGATGCTGATTTTATGCATAGCTTTTGATGTGGTTCTCACACTAGTTGTATGCAGGTTATTCAGTGTACCTATTTCGTGATTTTAGTATCGGACTAACGCTTTCATTAGATTTTATAAATGTATGCATGTATGATCTTTTGTTGCAGGAGATTTCAGGTGCGAAGTCGCATGAGTGCGAGGTTCATCGTCACCTGGTTTTGCAGGTTTGAGTGTACCCCTTTTAACCCCTAGAGTCGGATCAGGTGGTCGTAAGACCTTAGTCGACCTTAGTCGTGCTCTAGTGAGCATCGCCAGTCGTCGTCGGTAATCCCTTCTTGTTTGGGTTTGCGAGTCGTCTGTTTGGTTGACCTTCTCGGTTTGCATGCCTGGTGTGTTTGGTTAATTGATTAATTAGTCCTTAGTAATTATCGTGATTAAATATGCGTTAGTGCATTGATGATTAATGGATTAATTAATCTGGTTTCCGTTAGGCGATTTTCATTGATATTGATTTGCTCGTTTTTAATTGGGAGTGAATTCGATTAAATGGCTGATTTTGATTATTAAATGCATTATTTATATATGCTGATGAAAAAGAAGGATTTGTATTTAATTGCAAGAGGTTTAATTGCTTTCTGTTGGATTCTGGTATTTGAAAGGTTAAATTGAATTGATTGTGAAAGAAATCGATTTTTAATTGATTAATCAAGTTATTTTGTTGATAGTTAAAAAGAAATAATTTTTGAGGAATTAATTGTAAATAAAAGTTTTTATTCCAAAAAAATGGAATTTTTGGGTCAACTCCTCCATATTACCCAAATTTGGGGAAATTGGAAGGATGGACAATTTTGGAGAGGATTTTGGGGAATGAAAATTGGAGGATTTTGGGAGCTGAAGATTTGGGCTCTCCTTCAGCCATGCCAGGATCGCGAGATCAGGTAAGATTTATCTCTCAATTTTAGTTATTGTGTTTAAATGGATCCTGTTGGCTCAATATGAGTCTTTGTTGAAAGATTGGGTGGGGTTGGGAGAACTTACCATGCTGGAAACCATATTGTTAATCTCTTTATTGGACTGTGTTTAATCATGATGGGATTTGCTGTGTTGAAAGGAAGCGTTTAAACTCATATCCCTATTTAGAGAAAGATGGAATTCTTGAAGGTTTTATCGAAATTAGAATTCGAACCAGTTCATGGTTATTTCGTCCCTTTTTGAAACGAACTGTGTGTGTGTTTTAAATAGAAAATTTATTAAAATGGACCAAACTGTGCATTTTCGTTCGAATCGAGCTGGGCGAAATTTATTAAAACCGAAGCTGGGCGTTTGTTTTAACTTGCTACTGTGCGTTGATGTTTTGATTTGGTTAATGGAAACGAACCGGGCGAATTTGTTTCAAACGAAACCCTTGGGGTTGGAGGGCGGGGAGCGGAGCTCCACCCGCTCCTCCTCCCCTTCCCCCGTTCGCCCCCACCTTTCACCGCCCCCGTTTCCTTTGTTTACCCTCGCAGCGCTGTGGCCGCGGCACTACAGTGGCCGCAGGTCCACGGTGGCCACAGGGCGCCGCGGAGCCTGCGGGCACCGCAGTGGCACCGCCCATGCTTTACCCTGCGGCTAGGGTTAGGGCATAGCCCGCCCTAGCTGCGTTTTCCTATGCGTTTTCCCTTTGTTTAAGCATAGTTTTTTAAAATGTTTTTTTTGTTATGTATTTTGTTTATCATTCAAAAAAAAACATATGATATTTATATCATTTAAAGGAGAGTAATTTTAATGTTAAGTTTAATTAGTTTTAATCTGGATTAGGGTGGCATATAGTGGTAAATGATAATTAGATATGGATTTATCTTACAATGGGCTTATAAGTGAATTAATTATTCAATCCCATTTCTCGACCTATGCTCCTTTCCTGATTAAGTTTTAAAAAAACTGTTGATTCTCACAATTGAATATTGTTGCTTACATTCTGATTGATCTTGTGCTAGAAAATTGTACCTCCCCTTCTAGCTGATTAGGGAAGATGGTTATTTGTTGTAGTATTGTTCAAAAATAATAGAGAATAATATGTTATTGGAAATCGTTGGAATACGTTGTAAATTCTACTTAATGATGTTTTGTTGGAGATTAATTATCTTATTATAGTTGATTAATGGTTGTCTGAATTTTAATAATATGATTTGGTTAAAAACTCTATACGGCTTAATTTGCCTGTTCGATGTTTTGAACCGTAGGGGTTAGAAAACCAAGAACGACTTATCCCTTGATGAGATAGATAACTGTAATCTGATTGGATCTTGTAGAAAACTTGATCGTCGTTTAATGATTAAATCAACTTGAGGAATAATGTCTTTTCTGATTATTGCCTTGCGAGTTTAATTTCTGTATTCGCCTTAATTATGAAATGGCATGTTTTGCTTTGTAAGTAGGACCTTGTCGTATGGATGATTTGGTGTTCCTGTATCAGTCCTCGAATTCCGAGTTGATTGTTGAAATGTGATGTTGTCATAGTTGGTCATATCCTCGTTGTGTGAGTCGAATAATGATTCGTGGTTAACCTTAGTTGTCGGGTCTCTAGTTAGAGTACCGTCAGTAAGTGATTACTTTTGAGTCGTGTTTGACCAGATGAACGTTTCTCTCTTCTTGAACTCCGTTCGTCTGACCATGTGTATTCCTTGGTTTGAGTTCATCTGAGTTGGTCTAGTGTCGTATGGGAAAGTGGCTTTCGATTGGGGGCCGTGCCCAAAGTGGCTGCTGGGTAACCCGTCGAAAGTGAGTCTAATAAGTGATAACCTAAGTAGATTAGAAAATAATCTCTAAATAAGATAATGTGCCTCACACATGGGACGAATGCTATCATAGATTCGGCATGCTGTGAGAAGGCCTGAAATGGCAAACTACCTTCCTTGTCATCACGAGAGGATGTGTGGGTCCACATGAGGCTTGGATGGGCCGGAAGTTCGGATTAGGTTGCCAGGGTTACCAGTGTATGGGCCGGGACCTATGAAGACTTGCCATGGTATCCATACCAGGTTGTGTGATGACACTTGTCCCTACGTTCGCTAGTGTGTTGTCGTGTGTCCTGTTTCGAGTACCTTTGTGAGTCATCCTTTGTCGTTGCCCTTGTGAGTGTCAGTTTCATGTTAGACCCTTGGGTGGTGATGGTTCAGTTTTATGGATGCTCTCATGGACTCTTATGTTATTAGCTTTGATTATGTTCAGCTGGATCCTGTTCTTTTTAAGGATCGTTTATGTATTTATTGACCGTTGTGGTCGTTGTATATTGCTTATGTATCGCCTTGATGGCTGGATTGTATAGTGTAACCTCTTGTACTCTTAACCTTATTATTTATCAGAAGGGGTCTTGCAGTTGCGCAGACCCGGAGATGTAGCCCTTTAGGGGTGAACTCCGAGATCATTATGGTGTTATGTGGTGTATTCTCTTATGGTTCCTTTATTCAGCTTTATCATGCATGATTTGCTTATGTTAAAATGGTTAAGCGGATAATTGGAATTAACTTTAAATGCTTATATTCAGTTCTATCTTGAATGCCTTGTTGATCGAATGCATAATTGGTTGAGATGCGATTTATCGTAACGCATGTGTGAAATCATCTTTTGAAATGCAATGAACTGGATTATGTATGAATGTAGCTTAGAGTAATGAATTATACTCAGTTGTTGTTAAGAAATTAAATATGCTTGGAAAGATCTCGTGCTTTGATGAAATCCCTATGTATTAGATTGTTAGATGTATAGTTTGTAATTTTAAATTGAAAGCTTGAACGAGATAGATGAATGGAACTTAATGGATGAATCTTTGTTATGATTTATATTTCCGTCTTGTGAAGAAATTATCCTGATTTTGAATTACCTCATTATTAAGATATTTAGCTGATTGGATTAATTGTGTGAGTTAAATGGAATTGTGGAAATTAAGTAATCTCGTTGGGAAACTCTTTAGGTGATAGTTGTTGATGTCTTCCGCTATGTAATCTGAATCCTTGATATCTTGTTGCATCTTATGTGTTGTAACTTTAAAAAAAATAAATTTGCACTCTATTCTTGTTATTTTAGCTTATCCCTTCGGGGTTTCCTGGCGGGGCATTACATTTACCTTGCTTAAGGCACAATGAAAGATGAGAGTATCTTTTTCTGTCGTCTTCTGCAATAGATCTGGGATTTTCTCATAGAATTTTTCATTTGCATAGTGAAGGGAGCTTGATATGTGGTCGTCAAATTTCCTCTCCTCATCCCTTTGACAAGATAGAAAATGCTTACAATTACTGTGACAATCAAACTAGGTTTGTATTGAATAGTATGAACTTGAGTGGGTAATCACTGGTAATTTATTTAACAAAGACCCATAATCAAATCCCCATCAAATATTTTCAGTTGAAATGAGAAAAAGACCACACACTAGTTACAACTATCCAAAGATTCAAGCCTAAATGAAAGTAATGGTTTGAAATTACATCCCAAAATGTATGAGGTTAGGGTTCAACAAGTGTTAGAGCATACCAAACAATTGAGCTCTTCTATTATTTATAACTAGCTTACATATATTTGATTTTAATCACACATATATATAATATGCTGAGAGATATCCTTCTAGAGGTGCCTATTAGAGTTCAGAGTACATGATAAAAATAGGTGCCTCGAGAAGGATATCTCTCAGCGTATTATATATATATATGTGATTAAAATCAAATATATGTAAGCTAGTAGCAGTCGCGGCGCAACATAGGAAACAATAAAAAAATTCAATATAGAACTATATAATATTATATTATTAATGTTTGTTGCAATAATATGTAATATTATTATTGCAATTATTATTATTATTATTTTCTATTCATTTGTGTAATAATATTATAATATACTATTATTATTAATTTATATTGTTTTCATTATTATGATATTATTTTATAATTAATTGAAAATATTATTCGTAATATTAATTTGAAATATTTTAAATGTATTATATTATTATTTTAAATTATTTTTATAGTTTTATTAACTATATTATATTAATATAGTGCTATATGATAAGTATAATACTATTATATTCTTATTTTGAAACTGTAATATTGTTTTATAGTTATTAAGTGTCTAATATCAAGGTCAGTGTTTAAATCTTGGTTAGAGTTAGGGTTAGGATTATGGTTAGGGGTGGGACTATGGTTATAGATAAGATTATGATCATGATAGAATAACAATTATGATGGGGCTTTAGTTGAAGATTAGGGTTAGGGTTAGGGCTAATATCATAGTCAGGTTTATGCTTAGGATTACGTTTTGCATTAGAGATATAATTATAATGAGGATTAGGGTTATAATTATAATGAGGGTTAGTATTTTACTTAGGATTAGGGATAGGTTTGGGGTAAGGGTTAGGATTCAGGTTAATCTTAGTGATTGTAATTAGGGTTAAGGTTAAAGATTATAATTATTAATTATAAATAAAATTAGGGTTAGAGTTAGGGTTAGAATTATAGTTAGGATTAGGGCTACGGTTACGGTTAAGATTGCAATGAAAGATAGTGCGTGATGATAGCTATAAGAGTTAGGGTTTGGCTTAGGATTAGGGTTGGGGATAGAATAGGGTTAGGATCAGGGTTAGAATTATAATTAGGGTTAGGCTTAGGTTTATAATTATAATTAGCATTACATTTAAATATTATAATTAATGATTATAATTAAAATTAGGGTTAGGGTTAGGGTTAGGGTTATAATTATAATTAGGGTTAGGGTTATAGTTAGGATTGTAAAGTTATATATAATTAATAATTAGATATAAAGTTAGGTTTTGGGTCATTATCAGGTTACGGTTAGGGTTATGGTTAGGGTTAGGGTCTAGATTAGAGGGAGTTATAGTAGTATAGATAGAATAATAATTATATTTGGTTTTAGTTAATGATTAGAGTTGTTATTGTAGGATAATGCTTGGGGTAAGTGTTGAGTTTCAATTAGAATCCATATTACGGTTAGGGATAGGGTTTAATAATTAGGATTAGGGGTAGAATTACAACTAAATTAAGGTTAGAGTTAGTGTTATGGCTGAGGAAGGGTAAGGATTTAAGGATAAAGCATGTTGTTAGGTTTGTGAATGTAATAGAGCTTCGTTTGAAGGTTAGCTTGAGAATTTAATTTAGAATTATAATTAGGGTTAGGGTTAGGTTTTGGGTTAGATATATAGTTAGTTTTAGGGTTAAAGATTATAATTATTAATTATGAATAAAAGTAGGGTTAGTATAAGGGTTAAGATTAGAATTATTATTAGGGTTAATGATATAATTACATTAAGGGTTACAGTTACAGGTAGGGTTGGGGTTAGGATTAGGGTCAATCTTAGTGATTATAATCAGGGTTAGGGTTAAATATTATAATTATTAATTATAAATAATAGTAGGGTTTGAGGTGGGGGTACTATTAGGGTTAAGATTATAATTATAATTAGGGTTAGGGTGTGGATCATAATTAGGGTCAGGATTAGCTTTAGGGTCATTATTAGGTCAGCGTTAGTATTAAGATTATAGGGAGTCATAGGGATTCATAGTCTTAGAGTTAAAATATTTTTTATAATTTTTATTAGTTAATTATAAGGGTTAGGGTTAGTGTAATAGTTAGTATGATAATTATGGTAATGCTATGATTAAGGTAAGAGAAATAAATTATGGTTAGGGTTTGAGATAGGATTTGTAGAAGGGTAAAGATTACAAACATTGTTAGGGTTAATGAGTATGAATTATAATTATAATTATAATTATAATTATAATATGGGTTTTGATTAGGGTTAGGGTTTTAGTTAGGGTTATGATAAGGGTTTTGGTTCAGGTTATGATTAAAATTATGACAATATTAGGGTTAGAAATATAATAAAATGTTAGAGTAAGGAAAAAATGTTATGGTTACAATTACAGTTGCACTTACAATAATGATTAATATAAAGGTTTTGATTATGGAAATTTCTATAATGCGAGTGGATAAAAATCAAACATTATATTTATCTAGTTTATATTAGTATTATTACAACAACAATTTTCAAGTCATTAGAAATTTGATTTTAGCATTAGTTAAAATGTGTAAAAATTGTAAAGTTTTGCAAAATATTGAACAATTAATATTAGAAATAAATTCTTATCTATTGTGACAATTATTATTATATAGATGAGCCTTATCAATACAACAATTTTTGAATCATTTGAAAATTAAATTTATTGGTGGGGAAAATGGATAAAATTTTTGTAAAATTTTTGAGAATTATATTTATTATATTTACAACACATTCGCTTGTAAAATATACTTAATGTGACACATTTTAGAAAACCACATGCATGAAAAATAATATTAAAAAAATATTTTCTATGAAAGCTAATTAATAATACAAACTTTTGGTTTCAAATATACATCCATGTCCTTTGAACTACATAAAACTTCAATATTTAAGAAGTATTAAAGGTTGACCAAGAAGTAACTAAATGAACAACACTTCATTGTAATGATGTAAATATATAACAAATTCTTCACCGAAGAGGATGGTATTCCATCGCTTGTTCTCATAATGATCGTGATATACTTCTTTCAAAGAATATGAAAATTTTGATGCTATTGCGGAGACTTCCTGAACCTTTTTTGCAACATCTTCCATTTGTAATATTTCCAATTCTTCAACATTATCTATCATTAAGGCCGTGTTTTCATATTCTTTGAAAATTTTGTTGCAGTACTCCAAAACTATTCTTGCACATTTGTCCATATGGCTCTCAATGAATTCATTTGAATTCACAAATACATCTAGGCTTGCAACAACAATTTCTGATGCATTTTTAGAAACATCCATGGTTTTGATTATTTGCTGAATATAAATAACATAAATGGAAATTAGTATTTTAGAATTATGAGAATGAAAATATCTTTAAATAGTTACAACATAAAATTAAAAAATATTCACATTTAGTAATAAAATATATGCATAAAATAAACCATCGAACACTTAATAGTCATAGTAAAGTATGAATAGTAATTGAGAAAAAATTAAATATAATTTATTAAAACATTTCATAGGCATTGAAGCAAATTCGAACATAATTCATTAAAAACTAGAGTTTTCAATCCAAAAGTTATATAAGAGAAGCTTATGCATATAATGTATTAATTTTTTTATATAATATTAATTTTAAATCAATATGATGTGAAACATTCATAAAGTTAAAGCTAAATAAAATTAGTATTGTTAGCCAAAAAAATTTGTTCACATAGTTCGAGTTTTGAAAAACATATCCATATATAATGAGATATAACATTGTAAGAACTAAATTGTACCATTTTCAACCTCAAATGATGACTTGTAATGCAACTAACAATGGCTCATAGTAGAAACATAGTAAAGTACAAAATTTTGCAAATACAATAGTAAACCATTAATATTGTAAGAAATAAGTTGTACCATTTTAAAAATATGATGTACGCAATCGACAAAAATATATTCATAGTAGCAAAAATAGGAAAAGAACATAGTTTTAAAAATATGATAGTAAACCACTAACATAAATAAAATATAAAGGCATAGTTGAAAATTAGGAAGAGCTTGCAAAGGAAGGGGACAAAGCATTAACCTTTTCTGTTGGAGGTTCTTCTTGTAAGATTGAAGTGGCTATTGAAGATATAATAGTTGGCTAAGAAGAAATATGTATATACAAAAACATCAGTGCTTTGAAGACATTTGAAAGTCTAGTTGTTAGATAATGACCCAACTGGGCACTATGTGTTGTTAGGAAATGTGTAAAAACCGATGGACAATTATTGTTCAAGACCACTTGTAGAGCATTATAAATACAAGAAGCTACATCACTTTCTTTCAACATGTCATGGGAGAATAGACCACTCAGAGGACCATCATGGTTAGTTGTATCATAAGAACCAATAGCTTCATTGTAACCAACTAATGGAAGAAAATAATCTTTAATGTATGCATATGCTAAGTTGTCCATGAATTTTTCTTTGTTGAGAAAGTCCATGCAGTTTGATAAGAAGCATGACACCACATCAAAGTACCAGATTGTGTTACAATCATTTCAAAGAAAGTCTTCACCCAATATGAACCTGAAGCATTGTTCAACACACAGACAATGAATAATGAAAATGTGTGCCAATGTAGTGGAATCAATTGGCCCTAGGATTGGTCAATCCCATTTTGGTGGTGGAATGTAAATGCGTTTATTTGTCAACACCTTGCACATTCTGATAGGGTATAAAAATGAATAAGGTAAAAATAATAAATCTATCTTGGCATATAATAGGACGATATAATGTTTAGCATAGATGATAGAAACATTTCCAATCGATTATAGTTGTAAATTGACTATATCCTTTGATTTCTTAGGTTATGGAATCATAAGAATGTTCAAATCTAATTTGAATGCATCTTAAAAACAAAATAATAGTAGTTTATTAAATCATCAACAATAATCAAGTTTTTAGTCTCGATATTTTTATAAATTACTATAAAAATTCTTCATTATTATGTTGTGCATAAAATTTTTAGCTAGTTTTTAGTCTTTACATTTTTCTAAATTACTATAAAACTTCTTCATAATTATGTTGTGCATAAATTTTTTAATTAATTTTTCCTCTAGATTTTGGACAACATTTCTTAAAAACCATAATAAGAAAGAACATTTTCCACAAAACACATTTAGGAAAAAATTTATTTATCTCTAATTGAAGCATATGATGGTAGAGAAAATGTAAAGAATTATAATGTTGACTATAAGATAGATAACTAAGAAATTAGTATATTTATTTTACTTTCATTTATTTATTTATAAAGTTAAAATCACATTTATTTGGCAGCATTGCCTTCCAGATTGAAAATAAACATTTACATCCATTTGGTATTTATTTACATACATCTGGCAGCATTGCCTTCCATATAAGAAATAAGCATTTATATATACATCTAGTGGAATTTCCTTCCATAGAAGAAATAAGCATTATAGATACATTTGGCAGCATTTCATTCGAGATAAGAAATAAGCATTTATATATACATTTGGCGGCATTTCCATCCATATAAGAAATAAGCATTATATTTCCATTTGGTGGCATTACCTTCCAGATATGAAAAAAACATTATAATACATCTGGTGGCATTGCCTTACTGATAAAAAATGTAATAATACATATACAAATTGACACCTTAAAGAAATTTATTTATTTCTAAATAAGAAAAATTGTTAATTAGAAATGCAAACAAAAAAGTACTAATTAATAATTTTAAAAAAATTCTAAAAAAATAAAATAAATTAAAAACTAATAAATTCCTTTTAATTAATTATTACATCAGAAATATAAATACAAGTTAAAAAATGATAGTATACCCTTATATTTCTATTAATAAATATAATAATTTATTTTAAAGCTAATAAATTCTCTTAAAATATAATTCTAATGATCTTAAATATCATTTAATAAATATTATAATGTTGAATTCATTAAAAAGTAATAAACCCTTTCAATTTATATTAGAAGGAAAAAAATAGTTATATAATAAGTAATTTGTAATATAATTTGCAAAAAATAAAAATTAATGAAAAATTAATAAATATTATACTTATACATATTCATTTATTCTATAAGAATTATCATTGCCTTTAATGTTATAGTTCTTCACATCTTTTAATGTTATATAAATTTAGTTATTTTACTTTTAAAAAGTTATATATGAATTTATTTTAATTATTAAGTCTAATTATGAAACTATAGCATAGACCAAGTTTTTAACTACTCATTATACTTTTATACTTCATATCAATCAAAATCATTCATCAAATTTCTATTGTTCAAACCTAAATTTTAAGTCGAATAAAGATATTTAATATGAAACTCTAAAAGTAGACAGCTAAAATTACACTTGGCAATTTTCAATCATAATAATTTTATGTTGGGCAAATAATTGTGATTAAAACAATAAACATAGTAATTACAAAGAAAACACATATTGGAATAAATTATAAAGCAATCTAATCATAGTTATATCTAAGCAATCAATGAAAACAAGACGCAAGACAACAAAGAGATAGTGAGATAAACATCCAAGATATGTTGCATTTATTTTTTTATTTCCCAAGAATATGGCAATACTAAACTACTTTTCATTATGTCATGCAAGTGGGATAAGAAGATGTAAGATTTTAAATATTTTTATATAGTTTTTGTCTTACAAGAAATATACTGAAAATCCTTTTTTTTCTTTAGATTGCATGCTAATTAAATTGGCAGATAATAGACTACATTGATGAAAAATCTTAAGCAAAATGAAGTGAACATATTTTAGGCTCACATGCATGCAAATTAGAAAAAGATAATTTAGGTTCCTGTGCACTATGGTGTTATTCAGATAGAGGGCTTAAAAATCTGGTAATTACGTCGAGAGGCGTTCCTATGCAGTCGCAGCAGGGGGAGTGAATGATAGAATATTCTGTGTAAATCTTAAAGAAAATGGAAATGTGATCGCTAGCTATGCTGACCAAGCACCACCTGCAGCTTCCTGTAAATTCATGGACCAAAGATCTAGCAGTTACATGCAATGATGACATGCAACAGTTACATGCAACCATTGCTCGAAGGAAGAAAGCAATAAAGGAAATTTATTGTCTCTGCAACCAATCTTACCCATTCAAATTTGAAACAAGAGAAGATGCAATAGCATTTGAAACAAGAGCAGATCCAATATAGGTACGAAGATCCTCTATATTTCAGTGAATAATTTGTTTCCATTGCATTCTATGTATGCTGAGAATAAATTTGTTTGCGTTTTGGATGCAGATCGGAATACAAGTTGCATTGATAAGGTTGGCATCGTGTTAGTAGTCTACTTTGAAAATAGGTATGTATGGCCGATGGCTTTCTCTCAACATAGCTAAGAATTGCAAAATTGTGTCTATTCTGTAGCTATCTCTATGATTCTGCATTTTGCATGCATGTCTACCAGATAATTTTTCAAGTTTCAATGAGTTGTTAGCCTACATAGTAGGATAGGAAATGAAGAAAACCCTATATATCTTGAAGGCGGGCCAATGAGCTACTGAGCCAAAAGGCCATGCACGAGCAACTATTTAGGGAGGCATGTGGGCATCCATTTAGAGTTAGCTCAACAAAATGCTTGCCCTTCACTTCCAAACAACCGTCAGTAGAATTAGTGAGAAAGCATTGCAATGGACTTCGGCGAACACAACCACTTAACCAGTATTCTTGAGAATCCTAAGCATGGTTGTTTTTGGGCCCGAACCCCTACAGACAAGTGCATGTAACATTGGCATTGCCTTTGACATTAGTACTCAACCTAGCATAGCCATTGCATCTTTCATGCTATTATTAGGCAGGTCCACGGAAAAGGTGCAAAAGAAATGATAGTAAATTGTAACATCAAATAGATATTTACATTGATATGAAATCCTTTTCCTCCATAATTAATATAATCTCATCTGAGTTGTATAATATAAAATCATACAAATAGAAAAGAGAATCAAAATGCCCAGACAAATTTCCATGCCCAGGCCACAATGCATATCATCCCTAGTGCAACCTCCACACATCATGCCCCTCTAGTAGCATTCAAGCCAACTTACTATTTTATTAAATTTCTTATGTTCTATATGGGTGCATCAAATTTTAGGGTTCGATCATGTGTGTGCAATATATATATTTTGCATTATGATGGTAGTATGATATTCCATGATATTTTTAGTTTTGGATACTTGAAGTAGGTCTTAGGGTTTCCTATGTAACCATTTGTATATCACAATAGTTTCCAAAAATAATGTATTACTGCTAATATAGATTTATAGATATACCATAATGTTTAGGGTTGTAATATATTTTAAATGAGATCATGCACAAAATTTTTAAGTTATTGTATAAAGACACAAATAGAAAATGCTTCTTAACCAGAAAATCAGTTTTGAGTCTTTAACTATTAGAATTTAGAACAGACCTGCTTGGCTAGACTATAAAGAGAGTCTCATCTCAGCAAAATCTCATTTAAAAACATTGGCTGAAGATCATTGTTACAGCATGAATACAAATACTTGAGGTTCAGATAGTGTATAAATGGATGCTAAAACAAAAGATTAACTAAAAATGAAACCAGATAGAACAGTAATAAATAAAAGAGCAATATTGTTGTTTGAAATTTTAGAGTACTTTAAGATCAAAATTAAATATATTATTTTCATAAAAGTTAAAAATATTATTATGTTTAGATTCTATGAAATTAACAGTCATAATAATTTTCAAAATTATTTTTTTTATTTTTATTAAGATAGAGTCCAAATCTTATTACAAGGCAAACAACAATTCAAAATGCTTATTATAACTAACTACTTCGAAACATATTGAGTTTAAGAAAGATTCATGACAAAATGCAAAACTGTAATAAGATAATCTCCAAAGTGAAACTGGCAAGCATATCATATTTCTTCACAAAAGAGATCTTTCGGTGGAAATCAATTAAAGTTGAGTCATCTGCAAGAATAAAAAAAAATATTATAATACATTTAAATAGAGAGAATTATGAAAGTTTTGAATGTAAAAGTAGAAGTATGATATAACTTTTAACTTTTTATGCCTCACTTGAAGAATCAGTTAAGGTATGTGATACTCTTCTAAATTGATGATGACATTTAAATTTTAGAGTACTTTAAGATCATAATTAAATATATTATTGTAGACTCTCATTTAGGAGTTGCTATCTACAAAATTATCATATCAAGTGGATGTTTGGTTATTTCATTTCATTTTAGCTTCATCATTGTTAGTGTAAATCTTGAATAGGAGTCATGAATAGGGAGGATAATATTAAAAAAGAAAATCATATTTTATTGGTACGTTGATTTGCATCACATAGTTTATTATTTTTAAATCTATAGAATACATTTCATTAATTATGAGTGTTAATAATCAATTCTAACAACTTTGAAGCCATGTCTATTAAATATTAAGTCAACAAATAATCATAAAAATACTAATTTTCTTTAGCTTTAACTATGTGAATGTTTGAAATCATAGTGATTTAAAATTAATATTATATATCAAAATTAATACATTATCTGCATAAGCTTCTCTTATGTAAATTTTGTAATCATAATTTTTTTGGACTCAAATTGGTTAGTGATATTTTCTTAGAAAATGGAGGTCAGCGTAGTAATGAAAGTGGAGGTCTGTAGTGAACAGGAGGGATTCAGAGGAGCATGGTTTGAAGGAACTATCATTACATTTGGAAATGACAGTCATGACAAGAATACATTCTTTTTTCAATATGAAAAATTCATTACAGAGGGTTCGAATGGGGAGGCACTTCAGGAGGAGGTATATTTGAAAAATATGAGACCCATTCAACCATGCAAGCAGATGCCCATCGACCTCTCGTCTATCTTCGCAGTAGAAGTGCTTGATACTGATTGTTGGTGGAAGGGTATTGTTATGAACAAATTCATATCACCTTTTGATGGGAAGGAGCTCTTTCAAATATACTTTCCTGATACTTGTACTATGAAAACTTATCCTAAGACTAACCTATGCCCCACTCAAGAGTGGATCAGAGGACAATTGACACAACTACAATGGGACCTTCAAAAAATCTTTATGTAAAGAGTCCTTAATAAAATAGGAAGCCAATGGATGAAGAAAACAAATTGGAATTTTTAGAAGAAAATCTGATGTAATATGTTTTTATTAAAATTTGCTTTAATGATTATCGAATAAATCATTAGAGGTTCATGCAAAATGTTCTTTTTGATTTTTCTTTAATGAAAAATGAGTTCATCTATTATTTTTTATGTAATACATCATGTTCAACTTTTATTCAATGCCTATTAAATATTTTAGAAAACTACTGCATTGCTTGATTGTTATTTATTTCAACAAAACAATGAATATTAGTTAAATAATATTTTCTTAAAAATACATATCAGTTGTTGTTTTAAATTCCACTAAGTGTTTTGGGATGTTACATATGCTATTAGATCTACCAATTTCGACACTGAACCTCAGTCTCACAATTTTCAGTTGTTCTTTATAATTCTAAAATACTAGCTTCAATTTTATGTTATTTATATTCAACAAATAATCAAAACATGGATGTTTCTGAAAATGCATCAGAAATTGTTGTTGCAAGCCCAGATGTATCTATGAATTCAAATGAATTCATTGAGAGCCATATGGACAGATGTGCGAGAGCAATTTTGGAGTACTACAACAAAATTGTCCGAGAATATGTAAACACGACCTTAATGATAGATGGTGTTGAAGAATTGGAAATATGGCAAATGGAAGATGTTGCAACAAAAGTTAAGGAAGTTTCTGCAATAGCATCAAAATTTCTAGATTCTTTGAAAGAAGTATATCGCAATCATTATGAGAACAAAGGTCGAAATACCATCCTCATCGTTGAAGAATTTGTTATGTATTTACATAATTACAATGAAGTGTTATTCATTTAGTTACTTCTTGGTCGATCTTTAATACTTCTTAAATATTGAAGTTTTCTGTAGTTGTTAGATAATGACCCAACTAGGCACTATGTGCTGTTATGGAATGTGTAAAAACCAATGGACAATTATTGAGCCTACTAAATTTTGTAACTATTATGATTGTAGTCAATTTTGGATTGAGTAATAAAAATAAAAATTTTGGATTGTAAACTCTGATTCTTAATGAATTATGTTCGAATTTGCTTTAATTCCTATGAAATGTTTTAATAAATTATGTTCAAATTTTCCTCAATTAATATTAAACATACTTTACTATGACAATTAAGTGTTCGATGGTTTATTTTATGCATTTTCTCCACCAAAAAAATTATTTTTCAAATGACTCAAAAATTGTTGTATTGATAAGGCTCATGTATATAATAATAATAATTGTCACAATAGATAAGAATTTCGTTTTAAATATTAATTATTTAATATTTTGTAAATCTTTACAATTTTTACACATTTTAACTAATTCTCAAATCAAAATTCAAATGACTTGAAAGTTTTTGTTGTAATAATGCTAATATAAATCAAATAAATATAATGTTTGATTTTTATCCACTCACATTATAGAAATTTCCATAATCAAAACTTTAATATTAATCATTATCATAATCAAAACCTCAATATTATTCATAATTAATAATTATAATCTTTATCCCTAAACCTAACTATATATCTAACCCAAAACCTAACCCTAACCCTTTTCTATCCCCAAACCTAATCCTCACCCAAAGCTAGCTCTTATAGCTATCATCATGTACTATCTTTGATTGCAATGTTAACCCTAATCCTAATGATAATTCTAACCCTAACCCTAACCCTAATTTTATTTATAATTAATAATTATAATCACTAAGATTAACCCTAATCCTAAGCCCAAGACTAACTGTAACCCTAACACTTGACATAATTATATCATTAGCCCTAATAATTATTCTAATCTTAACCCTTATACTAACCATAATCAAATCCTAGCCCTAAACTTAAACCTAACCCTAATCAAACTCTAATCATAACCCTAATCTAGCCCAAACCCTAATCCTAATTGAAATGTACTATTAATTTAACCCTAACCATAATGTACTTGAATAACAACCCTAATTCTAACCATACTTAAACTCTAGCACTAACTGTAACTGAACCCTTATAATAATCTAGCCTTAAAATTAACTTGAACCGTAATTACAATTTAAACCCTATTTTGAACCTCAACCATAACCCTAAAGTAAGCTTGATTGTAAATCCAACCTATGCTTGACGTTATCCCCAAAACCTAACTTTATATCTAATTATTAATTATAATCTTTAACCTAACCTTATATCTAATTATTAATTGTGTATAACCTTATAATCCTAACTATAACCCTAACCATAATCATAGTTATAACACTACCTAATTATAATTATAACCCTAACCCTAACCCTTATTCTAACCCTAAACCTAACTCTAACCCTAATTTTAATTATAATCACTAATTATAATCTTTAACCATAATGCTAATTATAATTATAATCCTAACCCTAACCTTGATTATAATTCTAACCCTGACCCTAACCCTATTCTAGCCCCAACCCTAATCCTAACCCAAACCCTAACTCTTATAGCTATCATCACGTACTATCTTTGATTGCAATCTTAACCCTAACTCTAACCCTTATCCTAATTATAATTCTAACCCTAACCCTAATTTTATTTATAATTAATGATTATAGTCTTTAACGTTAACCCTAATTACAATCATTAAGATTAACCCCAATCCTAACCCTAATCCTAAGCATAAAGCTAACTATGATATTAGCCCTAACCCTAACCGTAATTTTCACCTATATCTTATCATAATTTTTATTCTATCATGATCATAATCTTATCTATAACCATAATCCTAACCCTACCTCTAACCAAGATTTAAACCCCAACCTTGATATTATACACTTAATAATTATAAAACAATATTACAGTTTCAAAATAAGAATATAATAGTATTATACTTTACTAATAAAACTATAAAAATAATATTATAACTAACAATAATTAAAAATAATAATATAATACATTTAAAATATTTCAAATTTATATTATGAATATTATTTTCAATAAATTATAAAAATAATATCATAATAATCAAAACAATATAAATTAATAATAATAGTATATTATAATATTATTCCACAAAATAATAGAAAATAATAATAATAATTGCAATAATAATATTACATATTATTGCAACAAACATTAATAATATAAAATTATATAGTTCTATTTTAAATTTTTTATTGTTTCCCATGTTGCGTCGCAACTGCTACTAGCTTACATATATTTGATTTTAATCAAATATATATATAATACGCTGAGAGATATCCTTGTCGACGTGCCTATTTTTATCATGTACCTGAACTCTAATAGGCGACTCGATAAAGATACCTCTCGTCGTATTTTATATATATATATATATATATATATATATATATATATATATATATATATATATATATATATATATATATATATTTGATTAAAATCAAATATATGTAAGCTAGTATTAATTCCTCTATTGAATATGTTTTGAAATGCAACAACGGGGAGAAGGTTGGGCTTATAGATATTGATGGAACAATGGATGCATTATATGATTCTTAATGCAAGAAAATAAGAATCTAGAACTTGTCTTTTGCGAGATATGTATCATAAGAATTCAAGCCAAGCGAGGTGCATTTGAATTGAAATCTTTTTACTATTTCTTTGAATCTACTATCACTTTATTAATAATTATTGCATATTTGTATAAACATGTTGATATGCACTTTACACTGATTTGAACATTCCATTGCGAAATGAACATAATTTTACTAATCTTACTAAGCTTATGAAAATAGAAAAATGCTCAATGTTTTGATCAAGGAAGCGTGGATGATTGGGTACCTATGATTGATAGCTTTATAGGAATTGATCTAGATAATTTTGCAAGTGGCAAAGGGTCTGAAATTAAGAAGCGCTTCAGCCTACAACCATTTAATAGTTACAAAAATAATGGTGTAAAATAGAAGCTATAAAAAATAATGTCGCAAACAAACTCATTTTACAGAAATAAAATCACCAAATACCAACCACAACACAATCTGAGGGAAGAATGCTAAGAGTATGGCGTGGAGCTATTCACCTCCACAATTATAAGCCCACCAAAATTGTAGGATGTTGAGCAGCAAAATACGTCCTTCACCAATAATATGAAAAAGCTACAACACTAGAAAAATTGATGGACTCCACCAACCCAAAAGGAAGACACTTGGGTGATTGTCGAGATATTGTGAGCAACTACATAGATACAGAATAATCAATAGATATCTGAAGCCTAATATCAACGGTTGTGTGCAACCAGGTCAATTCAATCATTATGAGGGGTGGAGACTTCACATGGCTAAAATATATTGCCATGTTAACCCTATTGGTCTATCAGATTACATAAAGGACTATACGAAGAAAAATAATGCACTTCAAAATAGATCTAGACATGCATAGAAAAGCTTTTGTTGTAGAATACGAACAAAATATACCTAATGCATAGCCAAACAATAGCTATTGGCATGTTAAAAACTGATCCAAAAATGATAAATAGAATTCAACGATGATGAATAAGAGAATTAATAGAATGGAATCGATCTTACCAATAATGGTGCACCCCAGGATTCGATCACAGAACCACAAAGCCAAGTCCTGCTGAGGCGTCAAAGCACAAGCATGATTCAATTTGCTTAGGAAAAAGTCTGGTAAATATGCAGGGGATTGGTAGAGACTTACTTCAGAATTTTAATGTAAGAATAAAATAAATATAGCTCAAAATTGAAATTAAAGCAAGTCCTCAGAGGATGTATATGTAGCATTTGTACACCAATTGCTTTTGTCGTTTCATCTTCAACATTAATGTTCTTCATTAGCCAGTCGGTTCAGTCACTTCATCAACAGTTATGTTCTTCATGAGCCAGGCAATCCAACATTGAATTGTAATGGCAAGAGAATCTTGTGTTGAATATACGATTGTAACTGCTAGATCATCCTTTGGATTGTAACTGCAAGAGCATCCAGCCTTGAATGTGCAATTGTAATTGCCAGACTGCACGATTGTAACTGCCAGTTATTATGTACATGCATAGGCAATCTCCACCCGTTGCCATTGTAGGGACGCCTCTCGGCATAACGATATTTAACGTACTTGAAACATATAAGAGAATTTGACCAATGAGAAATCCTACAGTTTACCAGAGATTTAAGCTCTTATATTAATTATGATCATATTAAACATATTTGAAATGTATGAGAATATTTGAACGCTACTAGTCTTACTCAATTTGTTGTTTAGCAAAATTTCAATACATATTTACTCTCATCAACATTTGAGCTAAAATTTTCTTTATTTGTATAAATTTGAAAGTTAGTATTTCTCTTTGAGGCCTCGTTGTTGGCTTTATAGCCTAGGAAGGATCGAATTTGGTGGTGGAAAATGGGTGAGTCAGGGAAATATGACAACATGGCTGAACTACCCACATATGTGTTGAGGTGAATGTGGCTTCTACACAGTACTCGCTGAATGTAAAGATTCCACTGATTAATCGCCCACTCAACGTGGACATCTCTTATCCGAGTTTTACTAGGATATTATTTTGAAACTTGCTTTGGTCCTACAAATTTTTAGTGAAAGGAGTTCTGATCGATATTTCTGTATTTTGAGATGATATTGCGAACTTTTGTCAGGAAGATTTGATTAAAACACGCGGTGCGTCATTGCAACCATTCAATTCACTTCTAGCTTTTTTTCTTTCTTTTTTCTTTTTTTTGGTTGTTGTATGGGTTTTCTTTTGAATGAAAAAGATATATACCATGTTATCTTATGAAAGTAATGATATATTGTTCAGTTTTACATATTTTTAGGGATAGAGGTTAAATAAAAAATAAAATTACATAAAATGAGAGTAGATAGTTTATGAAAATAATATTTTTATAAAACAATAATTGGGTTTGCTTTCATTTAGAGTTGGACCATCTATAGATTACTACAATGCAAGTGATCTCTTATGTTGTAGATAAGTACTTGAAGTTCTTCCATAATTGAATAATGCATACAACCCTCTAGTAGATTATAATCTCTATAATGCAAGTGATCCTTTTTGTTTTCGATTAGGATAAAATAGGTTTTGAAGGGGCCCCGAAACCCTTAAAACTAGAGAACTGTCATTGAATAATGATCAAGACTATCTGACAATGAAACACATATTTTAGAAAGGAACTGAAACCATCTAGACTTATGGGCATCCATAGCCAAGACACAACAACTGCAACAAAAATTAAATAGCAATCAATGCAGCCATGACTAGCCGACACCAGCCAACCATCATAATAAAGACATTACAGAATAGGTCAGAGCAAGGAACAGATTTGGGTCAGAAAACAATCGACCTCAAAAAAATAGAAAAAAGGGTTTTTCAGGCACCCTCAACCAGCAAGGGTTTTCTCAAGCTCCCATAACCTATAACAAAATTTTCAGGCCACAAAACACCATAAGACCCATACCTAACCAAAAAAAAACATTGGCTAAACTGGGCCCTTGAAAACTGTTAGCATCCAGCAAGCCCCTAAAAGAAACAAAGACAATAAGGATTTTCCAAGCTCCCTCAACCATGAATGTGGGTTTTACAAGGCTCACACAACCAGATAAGGCCCAGACCACAACAATATAACCTATAAGGAAAATCTAGGACATAGGGTTTTGAAAAGGCACTCGAAATGTTTTACATAAGAAACCAAGAGAGTTTTTACATGCTTCCTCAACCCACAAAACAAACTGAGAAATTGGGTTTTGACAGGGAACCCAAACCCTTCTGTGAAGAGCACCATGAGAGTATTGATAGGAAACCTAAACCAGCAGCACAAACAGTAGTTGTCAAAATACTCCCTCACCCCTTCTCTCCACCTTAATAGGAAAAAGTGTCACCTCAATAAGACAAGGAAGAAAGAAGACCAACAACTCATAAAATCCCTCTTGCAACTAGCATAAGTCAAACCACTCCCTCACACCTAGTCTCCACCTCAATAGGAGAAACGACCACTTCAATAAGACAAAGACCTGAGAGAAATCTCACTACCCAAACAACCCTCCCACAGGCCAGCATAAAATAATCCTCTCCATCTCTAATGGAGAGAAACCAACCACTGGTAGACATCCAAGAAAACAAGGAGAAAGAGCAGAAGAAACCCTCACTGATGATAAAATGAGGAAAGCACAAAGGGTCTACTCACACCCATAACTGAGGGCTCCCACCAAAACAACCACACAAACCCCAAACTGAGAAATTCCATGCTCCTATCATGCAAAGACCTCAAAAAGGACCCAATTCCACCCATGGATAGCAAGGAAGAAGGGAGTAGAAAGGCAAAAGCCACAAGAGCCACCCTCAACATTGCCAAACTCAATCTCAATAGGAACAAAAAATCCTCTCTCCCCTCCACACCTAGCCTTGGCCTCTCCCACACCATCAACCATGTATAACATGGCAAGGAGTACATGATCAAAGATTGCATAGAACAAAGCACAGAACAGGGCCTCTGATGTAGAGAATTTTGGAGCTTGTTTTATTCACCTTCTTGGTTTCTTGTCTTACTCAATCCTCCAACTCCTCAAGCCCATCCAATGACACTTGGTAGGGGTTATTCTATCTAGACCTCCAAGGTCTGATCCAATTTGGCTTGCCTCAAGGTATATCACAACACACCCAATCCCGAACACTACTCCTAAGGCTCCAACAACCTCTGCAAAGGATCACAACACACCAACTTGTTATAGGTGGAAAAAATACATTTACATAGTGTCTTTGATGTATTTAAGTGGTTTTGGCATCTTCAAACCCATCATTAATATTTCCTAAACTCTCTTTGGCTCCACCAGGCTCAAATAGGCCTAATTCAATTAGCCCTCCATTGGCGGTTTTCAAGGCTTAGTTTAAAAATTTTCCATACAATGCCACAAAAAAATTTTAAATTCGAGTACCCTTTTCAGAGTTTCATACAATATTTAAAAATTGCATCTAGGTTCACCGTACACATGTGGGAACTAAAACTATCCTATTTTCAAGGGTTTTGCCCTCCCCAGGTGACTTGGAAAGATGGCTTTGGAAAGTTTCACCAGTCAAATCACTTGCACAAATCAATTAAGTATTATTTAAGGACATTCATAGAGCTACCCAACCATATCTAATTTTTGGCTCCACCAATCCATATGTGCTCTTAAAACGCACATCTCTTGTTGTCCTAACTCACTAACTCTTAGTAGTGAGCCTAGGGATTCATTTCACAATCACCACAAAGGCCTGGAAAGAAACAAAAACCTATTTTAATCATATGTATAGAATTTATCCTATAATTCCACCTATTTTCAATAGGTACCATCAATGGATGCTCAAGTTAGAGCCATTTTTCTCTTAAACCCTACTTTGCAAGGGTTTTACACCTAGTACAGAGAATGAAAGAGATCTCTACAACCAAACACAAACAACTTACTTATATACCTTGATGGAAAGTAATATACCTTGATGGAAAGTACATTCAACAAACACTCATTCCCTACAATGATATTTCTCTGACAAGTCCATAATGGACCGTACATTGTAATGAAAATAAGGAAAAACTGTCAAAAACGGTGAAAAGACAAGATCTCTTGAAAACACAAAACTTGCTCTTACATTCTAGATTCTCCAACCCATACAATGAAATTTATTTTGGCTTATATACTCATGGTTTAGTTGTTTCACCCAAATTTTTAATGTCAATCATCAAAAATGCAACTTTTGCAAAAAGTTGCAAAACGTTGCTCAACAACTTTTACATCTTTTTGACACCTAAGATGCAAATTTTCAGTCTAGTGCATTCCAAGGCTCCCAAAGGCCCTTAAGCATCCTAGAACACCTGAAAAAAAAAACAATAAACCCCTATTATATGATGACAATGATCTAGAGTACTACTCCTATGATCAACATTATCATTACAACTTCCTAGGTTGATAGCATCCTGAATACAAATGACACAACCAAAAGCTTGGACAACTCAACCATGGCTCTACTAAGTCCCAAATGGTTGGTCCATTACTGCATAATGAAATACAACACAAAAACTTAGGAAAAAACCAAAATTTGCATGCTTGGAGTGTTAGGTGCCGTGGACCAGCCTCCCACACCGTATGTATCTCCATTGTCCTCCCCTTCACTTGCATCATCACTCATCAAAACCCTAGTTTGGTCGCTCCCCCCTACTCACCCATTCTAGTTCCTGCTCATCGCAATGTTTTTTCATCTCTCTGAACATCTTGAAGCATAAGTTATTATTGTAATTGGGAAGAGAAAAGTATTTTCTTGACCCAAGCGATCCTTTATGTTTTGATTCAAGGGGAAACCTGGTTTATAGGGACCAAAAACCCAAAGTTAATAGAAAAAAAGAAAGAACTAAAACAGCTAGGACCTAGCCACAAAAAAGATGCAACTAGTCCAACAGAACAGGGCAACAAAGACCGAATGATGAACAAAACAAAACAACTAAACAAAATTATAGAAGCTTTCCTATTTTCTCATTTTTCATAATGGCCTCTTTGTTAATCAACAAAACTTTCTTACTGACATTATAAGCAGGGGTCATACCCTTGTCTTTTCTATAAAGCCTTATCATAGGATCTGACTGAAGCTCCTCAATGTCCTCCTTTTCCTCATCCACGCTCTCCAAAGGCACCCTAAGAATATTGCTTGTCCTTGCATTCATTGCCTTAGACTTTTTCTCCATCTTCATGCTGCCTAAAGGGGAATTACCCTAGGAAATGTCATGAAATACTTCAGCCTGCTCATTCAGCTTGCAGAGACCATCATTAGTGTTATCCATAGCCGCTTTGCTATTCACCACCACTGTAGTCAAACTCTTCTTGATTTTTAGACAATCATGATCCTCTAAAGCTTTGATTTTCCTTTCATAGTACTTGAGGACTTCTGAATCTCCCTTTGGCTGATCAACTCCTTCCTTCAAACAATTAATATCTTGTAAAATCCCAAAAAATAGGCATGTTGGTGCTCCTATAAATTTTGTAGGCTGGAAACCATAATCTCCAGGATAGAGGAACCCATCTCCTTTGGTGTAGCCCTATCCCCATCAACAAGAGTAAAGAGATTAGCATGTTGTTCTTTCTCACGCCCACTCAAATCCATATGGGGTTCCTTTCTCTTGTTTGTTGGAACAAAAGAAGCATTACCATTTGCAGACCCAAAAAATATTAGACTTCCCCTTCGCATTCGCAATAGAAGCCCCAAACCCCTTGTTCTCCTTCACATCAATACTAGGGTTCATAGAATCAGGAACAAAATCGGGGTCATCACCCTCATCTACAAGAAAGATCTTCCTACCAACGGGATTAGGGTTTTTAGCAAAGGATAACATTGGGTCCTAGTTTTCATAGATAGGAAAGGCCTCTTTCTTGTTAGAATCCTCCTCCTCATCAGAGGACATATCCTCGTAATTCCCCCAAACATTCTTCTAAAATTCAATGCCTATCTTAGCCCTAGGGTTCCACTCTACATGATAGGATTTAGCATATTCTCTAATCAAAAGGATCAATCCCTCATGAAGAAGAGGAAAGGAAACCCTCTTCATATGAGCCCGAATACCATGATTCAGGTAGGATGCTAGGTAAAAGGGCAAAGAGATACACTTGTCACGCCAAAAATGATTCAAAATGACAAAATGGTAAGTGAAGAGACTACAAAATTTTACCATCCATTGTGAGATATCGCATGATGACCTCTGAGATCACCTTCTAGGGATTAGAGAGGGAAGTTCTATCCCAATCACCATCCATTTTTTTCCTCCTTTTCTCCCTCCTTCGGCATGAGGAAGGTGTTAAAAGAAACAGTGGCACATTTTTTTTCCCTATAGAGTTTGGTTCCTTCAATTAAGGTATTAAAAACCTTGGCCACCAGTTCCTCATTCATTTCCAGCTCGATACTGAAGACGTAGAGCACACTATCCCTCCATCCCTAAAGGAAGGAATCAATAATGAGGGCATCCAACTCATGAAGCATCTCCATATACCCTTTCAACCCACCTGCAGAAAGATCCTTCCAAACATCTTCCTTATTATGCCACTCCTCATACACTTTCATAGGCTGCAAATGGTTTCTATCCCCTCCCATCGAGAAAGAAACTCCAAACCCCACAGTCTATAACACAATAGCGACAGACTTCAACTAGAGAATGAAGAAAAGGAAAGCCTCCAAAATTTTTGGCTTAGTCATAATAAAAATTGTCCTGCCCAGGACACATTGAATCCCTTTCACCTTCATTATTTCCAAGAACCGCCTATGCTTTGCACGCATTACATTCATTACTAATGAGGATGTGAAGATCCATAGGGATACGATCATTAATAACCCATACTCTTCTGCTAGCTAAACCAACCCCCATATTGGCCAAATTATCAACCACCTTATTTCCTTTTGAAAACACGCGAGAGATTTGAAAGTCCTCAAAATCTCTAAGGTGCGTAAGACAATCTCCAATGATATGTTTTATCATCCAACTAGGGGAAGAGGACCTCTTAAGAAAATTAATAATGTTTAGGAGTCACACTCAAGTCAAACCCTTCTCACGCCTTACTCTTTATGTTGTTATAGCCATCTATTCATAATTACTATTCAAATATCAAAATATATTTTATTTAAAAAATATATATTATAGATTAGATAACTTATTAAGAAAAATTAAATGTCTTCAAATTTGGATCATAGGAGAACCAATATATCCTTTCATAATCATCTAGAAATCAAGAAAATTTGGTGGAAACCTTAAACTCTACAATAACTCCCTTAACCATAGTGAACCAGTTAACATTGATGTCTTTTTCTACACAGTAGTTGTGAAGATAAGGCAACAATAAATAACAAAGAAATATCTAGAATGTTGGCTAGGAAAGACATCTATAACGCAGTATGTAAGCTTCTACTTTAAAGGTTGAGTTTGACAGTTGGCATATATTTGGTGGTATAAATTAATGCCTGCCAACATAGTAAACTAAATTTAGAATGCTTATTTAATGGTAAAATACAACAAGAAAGCATGTTGATCCAAGAGGATATGAGTGTTTCTTGACAACCCTTATAGTTTTTCCAACTGGAATATCACAATTCTTAACACCCACATTAAAAATTGTAAGCATGGGATTAATGTCATACCATACCTATCTATGTATCCTCCAATGTAAAATTTAGATTGATACTATTATACCAACATAAATTATAATTGTATGTTTGATACCTAAGAGATATTGTATGCCATGGGATGCATAATTATCTGCAACAAGAAAATTACACCATTGTCGTGGATATTAAGTTTTCAATAATGCTAATTATTATATTGCAACATGTCTTTCTTGAATTACACGTATTTTATTAAAAATTATATTCCTGAAACATTATTCATCATCTATGTGTGTAGGTTTCAATAGATCATTGTTCATTATTAAGCTCTTCATAATTTTGAGGTTTTCACTTCCTATAATATTTCTTTAACAAACTTGCTTCTTCACCTTATGTCATATTAATTGTTGGCATTCTACACTCTAATGAGAATATGGTTGATGTTTGCATTGATGGCAACCAATCAATAATAGGTTTCTACATGCACCAGCATCGCAGACATCATCACCGACAGGCACCGACACCGACAATGAAGTATATTGGCACTCAAGCCGACATGAGTCAAGTTTTGAAGATCTTATATGTATGAGATCTTATAGATCATTTTGAAGTAAGAAATATAAGGAGAGGACATTTTTGTAATAGCATGATATAGAAGGATATTATGTAAAGATAGAAAAAGGTTTTTGGTTAAGGTACTTGACTGAGCTTAAGCCAGTACTGAACCAGGCATTAGAGATGCTATTTTGAGCAGTAAATTGTATTGGATTTAATTATCCATATTGTAGTCAGTGAGACTCTTCTATTAAGAAGTGAGTTGTAGGTTGTTGGCCTTCCGCCATGTGCAGGCCCCTATGTAAGTAATATTTATTCATATTGGCCAGTGACTAAATATTATGGGTCACAAATCCCACCAAGGTTTTTCCCACATCGGGTTTCCTCATTAAAATATCTTGTGTTATGGTGTGCATTTATGCTGTCTCTGTTATTTTATTTGATGCATATTTCTTGTTTACTAGTACATTAATTTGGGTTGAAAAGTTATAAATAAGTTCAATTATTCCACAAACCAGTTAGACACTGATTCACCCCGCCCCCTCTCAATGTCTTTGGGACTATCATTGCATCTAACAATTGGTATTAGAGCTTGGTCCTCTATTTGCAAAAGCCTAATAGCTTGAGGAAGATTCTGAAACCAGTACCAATGGAGAGTTTGAGAAAACAGTTAGAAGGAGCTCTTGAAGATTTTGATGCAAAAAAATTGAAGAATATAAAACTTGAAGATGAACTGAGGACTGCCCAGGAATTCATTAAAGGACTTCAGGGGAACCTAGTTATAGCACAAAATAAGAGGAAATAACTTCATGAGCAAATGCAGAAACATGATGATGAAAAGGAAACTCTTAGAGATATTGTAGAGAAGTTGAGACAAGAGAACACTAATATGAGGAATGAAATGCAAGATATGACCATGAGGCTATGTAAGGATATTGAAGATAGGAAGAAGAATGAAGAAGACTTGACTAGGAGACTTAATGATGGAGCAAATGAAAATTTGAGACTTAATCATGAGAATGATATGTGAAAGATAGATCTGATTCACATGCAACATGATAAAGAGGATCTTGCAAGACAAGTTGGGATTTTGGAAAATGAGTTAAACACTGCAAAGGAATCTGAAGACAAATTCAAGAAAAGTTCAGAAAGATGATGATATGCTGAAAATACAAAAACCTGATGGAGATAGAATTGGACTTGGATTTGAACATGGAGAAAGTTTCCGAAATGTAAATAATCAAGATCACAGTAAACTAGTAAGGCATCTTAATGCTTATAAATTTAATGGGAAATTTTTTAATTGTGACAAATTTGGTCATAGAAAAAATCAATGCAAATTTAGAAAAAATCAGAATACAAATCTACCCATCGGTCAATGTTCCAAATGCAATAAAGTTGGTCATAATTTAGAAAATTGCAGAGTGAATGTGAAATGCTATGTTTGTGAAAGATTTGGACATTTATCTAATCAATACAGAACACAAACTGGTCAAGGATATGGAAAAGCTATTCAGAGGAATAATGTAACTTGTTATGCATGTAACAAGATTGGGTATATTGCAAAATTTTGAAGAAGTAAGACTATACTGGTGAACAATAAAGGATCTAATAAGAAAGGAAAAGAAAAGTTGAATGAAATAAAGCAAGAATTTTCAAAGAAATGGATTAAGAAGGGAGATCAGAGAGTAGATGAAACTATCTTTGCACCGGTAGAACAGAGTAATCCTCCATCGGTACGAGATTCTTCATCCAACTAAGGAACAATCCTTAGGGGGTATGGTAACAAGTTGAAAATCATGCATTCTACCCTCGGTTGATGGTGAGAAGACATATTTCTTCTTTACCGGCAGATGTGTTAAGATTTCACTTAACCAACAAGCATTTTATGCGGTTTTTGGAAAACTTTTTGGTTATAAAGCATCAGAAAACCTTCATTTTCATCCACCAAGCATTCAGAGAGCGTGTAATTGAGCAAAGGCATCCTAAGGAAAATTAACAAGGTATTTTCATGCACTCAAGATTTCAAGAAAGAGGTATTTATCTTTTGAAATGGCATCTTTATCCTCTGCACCTGAGTTTATTGCAAACCTTGCTATGGTAGAAAACATTAAGCACCCTAGATCCATGCTTAAGATCATCCCTGAAATTGCCAAGCAAGATGATTCTATCAGAGCATTTTCAAAAATTCTGAAGGGAGTCGCTTTTACCGAAGACCCTAGAATTTACATTCATTGCAACATAGAAAATTTAGGGACTGATGACCTAAAGAACATATACAATGATGTTATTACTGATTAACAAGGTTTGATTAAACTAGAGCACAAGATTATAGGAGACCTAGGATTTGTTGAAATTCTGAACATACCTAAATTTCTGAAGGAGGTAGTTCATCTTGTACTAAGCAAA
Source organism: Cryptomeria japonica (assembly GCF_030272615.1). Lineage (NCBI taxonomy): Eukaryota > Viridiplantae > Streptophyta > Pinopsida > Cupressales > Cupressaceae > Cryptomeria > Cryptomeria japonica. Next base: position 611,685,274 of record NC_081412.1, on the reverse strand, counting down.
ATTCATGGAGAGTTTATGTGGCTTGATTCTATTTTAAAAATCTCTAAGGAAGCAATCAAGGTGGTTACTCGTTTACCCTCAACCGGTAGTAGGCCCGACAAAACAAATAAGATACCTAACAAGGGTGTTATGGATTTAACCAGAGCTACATCTAACAATAGATCTCCTAGGGTTAACCACATTACTGATGCAAATGTGAGATATGTGAGCATGGTACTTGGCTATAGAGTAACTCAAGCACACAAATTAAATTCAATTTCCAGCTTATGTATTCACAGTGCATATGAGATGGTTAAAAACAATGCTAGGATTGATATGTGTGATTTGCTTAAGCATGAACTAATTGATAACCTGAAAAAGATTAAAAGTGACAAGAAGGGGACATTCCTTTTTGGCAACCTACTTGTGTGTTTGATGCTTTACTTCACCAAAGAGATACCCAAAATTGGTCATAAGAACTTTGGATATGACATTCTGGTAGGCAAACAAATCATGGAAGCTATCACTAGTATGGGCTATAATAGTGACAACATTATAGCAGATTACTTCAAAACTTTCCAAACTAAGATGAAGGCTAGAGAAAGGATACCACAAAGCATAGTAGATAAGTATGACAAGCAAATTTGTTTTGTAATCAAACGTGATGAAACACAGATGGAAGTTGTTACTCCTAGAACAATTTAAATAACAGAAATGGGTTATGAAGTTGATCTAAATGTTCTTGAGGCTTATGCTAAGACACTTCTTGATGCACCTAGGGACCCATCTGAAGAAATTTTTGGTAGTGCTAAGAATATTGAGAGTGTTGTCTCGATGCACAAGCAGAGAAAAAGAAGAGAGAAATTTATCAAAGATGCATCCAAGATGGCTAAGGAGGTTAAGGAAAATGTAATGAACTTGAGTGCTATATCTGCTAGTGAACTAGAAGGATTGAAACCAAAAGCTCATGTTTCATTGGTTGTCACTTCTTCGGATACAGATAGTGGAAAAGTAGTTGAGTTCAAGAGAGTAGAGAGGAAGAAGAGAAAATCCTCACTGGTACCTTCTCCTTCTCCTAAAAAGGCAAGGACATTAAGGAAGAAGCAGCAAGTTGTAAGGGAGCCTAAGAAAAAGCTAACACCAAAGAATAAACAAACTAAGACACCGGATACCCTTACACTGGAGGAATTGGTAAATGAGATAACACAAGATGGTAATCTTTGTAATGTAAATAAATATTATCACTCTTTCAAGGATACTGACAAAGACACTATAAAGGCTAGTATAATTTTGTAGTCGGACATCTATAAGAAGGTTTTGATTGAAGTTGTAGATGATTTGCTGAATGACTTGTATTTAAGATTAGAAGCTAAAAGAATGGCAGTGATGGAATTAGACAAAAAGTTAAAAGATGAAGCATTATTGGCAGTACACCCTATAAATTGTAAACAAGAAATTGATGAACTAATTTCTGAAGCAAACCGGTCAGTTTTTGTGAGTGGGCACTGGCAAATTAGCCTGATGGCTAGGAGAGTGAAAGAGATTGCTGAAGAAACTACAGACAAATGAGACATACTCTTTTTTGAAAAAGAAAAGAAAGAGGAAAGAGAGAGACAAAAAATGGACAAATCTTTTGCTAAGGTATACCAGAAGGACAAAGGTAAAAGCAAATTTGTAGTATACCTGTTATAAAAGTAACATATAACATTCCTCCACTAGCACAGGATATTCCACAATAACTTTAGATACACCGGCACATACTGACAATCAACCGGTTAATGCAACTAAAGAAGTTACGCATGATGACACTAACCCTGATTCTGAAATTCTTTTCACTATGAATGTGGATACACAAGATATTAACATTGTTGTGGATAAAGAGACTACATAGGTTAAGGCAGATGATGCTAAGATCAGTTAGATCTCTGAGTCACTGGCACACACTGTTGACTCTCAGAAGACTGAGATATTGACATGAGATAAGGAACCGGAGATAGAGAAACCGATAGTGGATAAGGACACTAACACTAAAAAATCATTAGAAGTAGAGGTACAAACACAAACAGAGAAACTCATCTATGTGCATGAATTATATAAAACTTATCTATAATTCATCTATGTCAAACCCATCCATCATAACAAAGAGCTCCTGCATATATAAAGATGTGCATGAATTATATAAAACTCTATGTCAAAGAACAATCTATTTTAGTTTTAAAAAAAGCATTTATAAATAGTAACATTTTCATGTTATAGTTTTAATTCATCATATTATCAAATAACCATGGAGTGTGTGCAAGGGCCAAGGAGATGTTGTAGGGGAGGAGGACAAAGGTGACCTAGATGGTGGGCAGGATGTCGTGGGTTCCATCATGATCTTGCTGCCATACCTTTCCCTGCTTAGTTCCTTGGCGGAATGGTTGCGGGTTTCAGACTGGAGAAGGTGCTGTGAGGGTTTGGGGGCAATCGTGTTTGCTCACCATGCTTTTCCTGTCGTCGGCCAAAAATCATTTGGCCATTTGGTAGACTATGGTGATGATGGCTCCCCACGGTGTTTTTGGGGTTCCCTTCAATGAAGTGTCCTGGGATGATCTTGAGGCTGGGGAAGCCCCTTTTTGTGCTTGTTCTCTCCTCCTTGTTGAGGTTTGGGCTTCTAATGCATTGGGCCTTAGGGATTTTTTGCCTACTTCTGTTCTTTTTTCTGCTAAGGAGGAGATGTTATTTCTGGAACTCTGGCTCAAGGCCCTAAGGGTTGGAGTGTTTTCTGCTCCCTCAACCTTTGCTGAAGATCTATTGAGGGGCTATCCTATTCAACCCACTCTTACTTTTGTTTGCAGATTCTGTTGGTACACCCTCTTTATCATGCTTGGGTTTTATCCAGCTTGCCTTATTGAGGTTGCCCTTCCTTATTCAGATGCGAAGAAGGAAAATGCTTGAGACAACTTATCTCCTATAGAGGTGGAGTTGAGTGCTGCCATGGAGGCTGGGTGGTGCTAGAAGATGGCTAGTGTTATCCTTTTTCTAGACTACTGGGGTTCTAGAGGAGATCTTTCTCTTGTATCTTTAGGTTATGGGGGCTTGCCAAAACCCTTTGTTCCAGCTAAGTGTAATGGGTTTTTTTCTTAAGTTGCTGGACTTTGTTCAACAGTTAGAAGTTGTTCTTCTTGCTAGCTTCGCCTAGATGATGATAAGCATCGCGACTAAACCCATCTCATTAGGCAGTGTGAGCCTGGTTTTTCTTGAGCAGATGATTTTCTAGGTAATGGATCCACGCTTTCAAGCTCTCTTCTATCTTCTCCTATAGAGGTGGATTTTTCGGTGTTGTTTGTCTACTTGGATGTTGTTATTTTAAGGCCTCTATTTCAGTCCAAGGTAGTGGAGGGAGCCACTTCAAAACCCTTTTTTGTGGTTCTAGGAACCAACTCAAAACCCAGGTTTAAGGCTAGGCAAGCCTTTCAAAATCCCTATGTTTCTTTTCAGCATGTTTTGTCTTTTATGTTTAATCTTGTCTGACTAGAAGCTAATAGTTTTGAATGGCCTAGTTTAGATAGTGGTTGTTTTTGGTTATGGGCTAGGCTGGTTTTTGGTTGTCTGGAATCTTTGTCTCAGGTTAAGGGAGCCCAAAACATCCCTATTGTTTGGCTGAGGGTGCCTGTTAACCCTCGTCACTGTTTCTTAAGGTTAAGGCTGTAGCCTTTTCGGTGTGGCCTAATTTTTTTGTCTTGATCATATCTTTAGTGTCTGGATAGCTTTTTCTGCCTATGGCAATGCTAGTGTTCGGCTGGCTTTTGTCAGCTCAAGAGTTTTGGGGCTACTAGTTTTCATGGTTTGATTTATGTGGCAGCATTGTTCTATGGGTTCCAGATCCTGGTAAAATCTGAGGGTTTCGGGTCCCTTCAAAACCTGTTATAAGGGGTTTTGGGTCCCCTCAAAACCTGTTTTCCCATAATCAAAAATATTTCTATGTTATTGAATGAGATACACATGAAATATAATATAATATTTAACTTAAAAAAATATACATGTACATACTATTGAATCTTTAAATATAAAATTTGAGAACAAAACTTAATAAAAATTTTCATTGAAACGTCTTAAATCTATTATATATTCCATTTAATGCATTCATTTCTTGTAGAATGCATCAACTATTAAAATCAATATAAAATATTCCATACATGAACTTGTAAAAAAAGTAAAATAAGATCAACATATATAAAGTAATATATAATAAATAATTAGTCACAATTCTGGTAAACATGTTGAATTAGTAATTTGTGTTGGTATAGTACTAATATATTAGATGGCAACCTCTCTAAGTGGTCTTTTACTAAGTAAACATGTTGAATTAGTACTTCAGTGTTGGAGATGAATTAGATGATGAAGTTGGCAATTCAATAAAATCATGTCATGTCATGGCTTAATAGGTCCTATTATAGACCTATTATGCCATGATGGCATAATAGGTGGACTATTATGCAATGTCATGGCATAATAGGACTTATTATGCCGTCATGGCATAAAAGGTCCTATTATGCCATGACATGATATAATAGGTCCTATTATGCCATGGAATGGCATAATAGGTCCATAATTGGTCCTATCATACCATGACATGGCATAATAGGACCGTAATAGGACTTTTATGCCATGACATGGCATAAATAGTCCTAGTGTGCCATTTCATGGCATAATAGGACCTATTATGGCATGTCATGGCATAATAGGACCTATTATGCCATGACATGATATAATAGGACTAACTATGGAGCTATTATGCAATGTCATGGCATAATAGGACATAATATGCCATCATGGCATAATGTGTCCTGATGGCATAATATGTCCTATTATGCCATGACATGGCATAATAGGTCCATAATTGGTCCTATCATACCATGAGATGGCATAATAGGACCATAATAGGACCTATTGTGCCATTTCATGGCGTAATAGGACCTATTATGACATTTCATGTAATAATAGGACCTATTATGCCATAATCATCCCTTAACCTAGCTACCTGATCCTTATCGTCCTTGTCATCCTTGTCATTTCAATAACCCACCTTCCAAAAATTGTCATCCTTGCTTCTTTTTTGACTTGTCAAAGTTCTCTTCATCTAACACTTAGTCAAGTTATGCTTAATTCTCTAGCTCTATTGATTCTTTCATTATTTTTTTAAGTCAAACTTTCATCCATCCTCCCACCTTATTTCTCTTTCATTGATTCCTTCTAAATACTTTCACCTGATAACTTGCTAAATATTTCCCATCAAAGTTTGAGAATTAGAATTTCTTTCGAAATGGTACTAGGTATGAATCAAGCCTAAACTTTGATATCTAAAATTTGAAGAGTAATGTTAATTACTTAAGGTTATACATTTGGATTTCCCTCTTTTAAAATGAATTCTTAGTTACCCCAATGTCCAATAGCTCAAATTGTGGTTTTAATTATGTTTTTTGTCTAATCCATAAAATTTAAAACATCTTGCCTATTTTTTTGACTTCCCATAACCCACTAGAATAGCCCAAAAGGCCACATGGTCACCTAAAAATTATCCAAGGCACTAGAAAGGTACCAATAACTAATAGTGGTAACTTTTGTATTGCCTAATGAGGATTAAGAACAATTTTGGTACATATGTGATTTAATGAATTGGAATGGTGGCTTGCTAGAAGCGGTTAAATTTTTTCATTTATTTGTTGAAAGGCCTAATACCTAAAAAAATGATTCCTAGAAACATGTAACCCAAGTCTCACAAATTCAATATTGAAATATTCAAAGTCCACTTGAAATTTACTATAGTGGATCAAATCTTACTACAAGTAAAGTCTCATGATGTCTCAGTAATTTTCACTATGGATTTCATGAATTCATTGACTATCTTGCATGTATATGGTGATGTGATTGGTGAGAAAACTAATATATCATAATGCAAAGATATTGATAGTTCTAGTATGGTTTTTGATGGCATTGTATTTTTGAGACAACATGGTGCAAGATGCAACATTTTTGATAATGGCGTAATAGGTCCTATTATTCCATTACATGGCATAATAGGTCCATAATTGGTCCTATCATACCATGACATGACATAATAGGACCATAATAGGACCTTTATGCCATGACATGGAATAAATGGTCGTATTGTACCATTTCATGGCATAATAGGACCTATTATGGCATGTCATGGCGTTATAGTAATAGGTCCTATTATGCCATGTCATGGTATGACAGGACCAACTATGGACCTATTATGCAATGTCATGGCATAATAGGACATATTATGCCATCATGAAATAATGTGTCCTATTATGCCATGACATGGCATCATAGGTCCATAGTTGGTCCTATCATACCATGACATGGCATAATAGGAACATAATTTTCCATCATGGCATAATGTGTTTTATTATGCCATGTCATGGCATAATAGGACTTACTATATTCCTATTATTCCATGACATGCCTTAATATGAAATGATGGCATAATATGTCCTATTATGCCATGACATGCCATAATAGGTCCATAATTGGTCCTATTATGTCATGTCATGGAATAATAGGAAAATAGTTATCAAATCTATAACATTTGACTATGTCAATGGCTAATTCTTAATGAATATTCATTTTTTGAAGCTCTCATTATGAAATTAGAGATATTATACAAGAGGAGAGAATTAAGTCCCTCTAATATTGGTGTATAAAATATGAAGCCTTTGATTTACCAGATGGAATATCTAAGTAGGGTCATCATGAATGAGGACCCTTGAGGTTTACTTTAGAGCTATGGATGACCTTGACCTTGGTAGCCCACCACTTCCATGTGTAAGAATATATGTGTTAATGTCATGTTCACACCATTAGGGTGAATGAAGTTACAATGTTAGGACTTTTAGCGTAGAGGAAGAGCAGTTGGTCAAGCAAGTTGATAATCATTATAAAGTGAATGAAAAAAAGGAAAAAAACTATTGAGATTGAGACAAAAACTTTATGATAACTCATACACTAGCGTCTCTTTCATAATCTTTAATAGACATGATTACACATACATTAGTTAACATTATCTATGCTCAATAGCATATAGTTCATTTTCTTTATTCGACACATTTGAGAGGTCATAGTTTGACTTTATTATGCCATATCATGGTATAATAGGACATATTATGCCATGATGACATGATATGTCCTATTATGTCACGACATGCCATAATAGGTCCATAATTGGTCCTATTATGCCAAGACCTATTATGCAATGACACATGCCATGATATTTCATTTTGGTTTTTGGTTTTGATACATCCATTTAGTTTCTGTTTGGTTTCGATTTGGTTTTGGTTTTGATTTCCATTTAGTTTGGGTTTTGTTATGATTTGGTTTTGGTTTTGATGTTTATGAGATATCTTGTATCTTGTAAATTTGATATTTTGTTTTGTTAACTATCTAGATTTGGTTTTGATTTGTAAATTTATTGATTTTGGTTTAGTGTTTAGGGTTAACTATTGAAGAATATTTCATATCAAAATTAAGAATTTACAAATGTAAAAACAAATTTACTTATAGGCTACTTTAAAACAAAACTTAAATAATGCTCAAAAAACAAGAAAAATATACAAGAAAATTAAAATATGTGAAAATGGATGATCAAATGTGTACTTGGGATAGTGGTGGAGGCTTGAAATGGAGTCCACGGCATGGGGGCCCATTTTTTATCTCCTTTTCTCATTACAGTTGTAGGTAAAGATGACAAAATGTGCTCAAAAAAAATGGGTAAAATCAGATTTAAAAATGGGACCCCATTTCATTTTCAAGCGGGCCCCCATTTGTTCTCAAACGGGGGCCCATTTAGTTTCTCCTCGGGCCCCCATTACTTTTTGCCTCAGGGGCTGAAGAAAAAATAGGCCCCCATTTTTTGAAAATGGACCCCTGCTTATAAGAGCACATTTTCCAACACACAAACTTTTGCAAATTGGTGACCCATTACTTTGCACTTACCTAGAGGGTAAATGTCAGATTGACTGGTTTGGTCCGTGAGATTTGTCAGCTTGGAAGATGATTGACTGTTGGGTTTTAAACTTTCCAAATGCAAGTTAGAGCTATTGTTTCACTCGCACGAGTAGTAATGGCAGATGAGACATTGGCGTTTCATTCCAAGCAGTAATAAAAGTACTCTTAAAAGCTATTCTTGATTTGTAAAGAATTTCATAGTGATCTAGAAGACATTCTTGTAGCTGAAGAAGATTGAGATTTTTCTTGCAACACAGAATCACTATCCCTCTGGTATAATTGAAATAGTAAGTTCATCTGAGCTCCTTCATTTGTTCTTGAAACAATTAATGTTGTGCACAAAATTATAGGAAGATAAATTCAATTGTTCTAGGGTTAGAAGCTAAACAAAGAAAAGTGAAATTCTCTTAAATTACTATTATAATTTAAATCTTGTGTTAGCCCTAGTTATTTGTTTCTCAATTTGAAGATGTAGTAGGAAACCCTAGCTCAAAAGATGGCTCCCTCACAAAAAAATTTAGGGTGAATTGAATACATGAAAATGAATCTTTATGATGATTTCTTGGACCAATTTAAGCCATCGACAAATGATAGATACAAAGGGCAGAAATTTGTGAGTGTAAAAACTCTAGTAGAAGAGTTAACTCAAAAAGCATACCGCTTGGTGGATGTTACGATACCAATGACCACATTAGAGATGTTCAAATTATGGTATGGATAGAGGAACTTGCATTCCCCACTATCCAGTCCTTGGCAGTATGATTTGGGTAAATTAGTGGTGTCGGTTGTCTTCATGGATGTCGACCTTCTCAAGGCTATTACAAATTTATATGACCTTGTCTCGAGGGTTATTAGGAGAAATAATGGAGAGACTTTGTTGACCATCAAAAGGGAATAATTCCAAGAGATTTTTGACCTATATGAACCATCTGCGAACCTAGTGTAAGTAGACCTGAATGAGTTAAAAGAAGAATACTATAGAATGGAGATCATTAGAAGTAATTTTCTTCCAATGTATTTGGCTAGAGTAGGAAAAACAACATACCACATTGGCCCTAGCTTAGAAGAGCCATTCCCTATTGGTTCTTTTTCTCCCTATTTTCAGGCTACCTTTTTCTCTCTGTGTCAGGTATTGGGTTTCAATCCAATTACAGTTATGCCACCTTATTTCATGTACATGGCCATGCAAATTCAACATCCGGATTATAAAGTGGCCTTTTTCTCTCTATGTTAGGTATTGGCTTTCAATCCAATTATAGTTATGCCACCTTATTTCATGTACATGGTCATGCATATTCAACATCCAGATTATACAGTGGCCTTTTTCTCTGTGTGTCAGGTATTGGGTTTCAATCTAGTTACAGTTATGCCACATTATTTCATGTACATGGCCATGCAAATTCAACATCCAAATTATAGAGTGGTTTTTGACTTCTGCCCATACCTTGAAGATAAGATTCATGAGGGGTTACAGGATATTAAAAATGAAGTGGCTAGTGCTAAATTCTTCTGGTATTCCTTTCCAATGCATGTGTTCTTATTTAGGAATGTAGATTACATTGAAGGTACCATGAACCTCAAAAGGACAATTGATAACAAGGAGATTCAAGTGAAGGTTTGGAGCTCGGATATGTCTTGGGATAGATAGGACGCTAGCTTTGTAATATTTGACAATAACTTGTCTTCTAAGTTGAGGCCAAGGTTGACAGTAAAACCACCGAGGATCCCCAAGGAGCTGCATGATTTTTTTAGGCCCAAAGAGAGGTTTCCACTTGTCAGGATTGAGCACAATTGGGGGGATTTTATCCCTTACTTTATAAGTACTGTTATCAAAATCTATGGTTTCTCTGGACAACCACATGTACTGCCTTTTAACGTTCCTTTGAGAATGGGGTTTTTTGAGGTAATGTGGCAGATAGGGTGTATTCATGACAGGGAATTAAAGGGAAAAGGCAAAGAAACAATTTTCCCTGATTACACTATCATCCCTTATTTTGTAATTCTGAAAGGAGGATATGAACATTTTGATAAATTCTTTGCACCATATCATTTAGGGGTGAGCATAGCTAGACACAGTGATCCTGAGGGTTTTTACAATATCTTCAAGACAAGAATAAAAGAAGGTCTATTGCCTCATGAGAATAACTTTCCTAAAGATAGAATTATAAATGAATTTGATCCCATGATTCAGGAGTGGAGAAAAGAGAAATGGATAATCTTCAAAAAGTTAGGGGCTACAATTCAGAAAATGGATCCAAGTTATGATCCAATAAAGGATTTTACACCATTTTTTGTTAAGGTCGATTTTGTTATGAATAATTTTGATGAAATGAATCTAATTTGAAGGAGAATAAGGTCAAACTTGAAGAATTTCATGGCCGACAAGTTGAAAGAGGGGATGTACATCATCCAACACCCATCATTATGGAGGGATCAACTCTGATTCAGTAAATGGGGATGCAGTAGTCAAGCTCATGACCTCCTTTGTCTCAAAGAGCAGGTGGCATGGTAGAAAGGAGACCTGTTCATGAATCTTCTCAAAAAAGAGCAAGAGAAGAAACAAATGATGAAGAGGAGAGCAAGAACGACAGTGGAAGGTTAGTAAGGAGAAAGGGTAAAAAGATAATGAGTACAAATCTTTCCCCAAAGATGCAAATCAAGCCTTTTAAAGGAATCAAGATCATTAATCTTGAAGACTCAGATAGAAGTCCTTCACCATCACTTGTGCCCTTTTCACCTATAAGGCATGGTGAAGAACAAATGGAGGAAGATATGTTTGTAGGAACAAGTGCAGAAATGCAAATTGGTATTCCCCTTTTGCCCCCTAATTTGGAATTGGACCTCACTCCTTTAGATATTCAAGTTAAAGCTTTCAGGGATGTAAGAAAAAAAGTGTGTGATAAGTTCCTTGAAGATGATACTTTTGTGAGGAGCCCAGCCTTTTTGAAATTAGTATGGAAGATGAAGATCAAAGAATACAAAAGCAAAATTACTGAGATAAAGGCCCAAAGTCCAGACAGGTTTGATCAAGAAAATCAGGAAGAGGTCAAGAATGAAATGATGGAAGAGTTTAAGGATATCACTCCTGCTGAGGGCAGGTTGATTATAAGTTAGGATGGAGTCTTGATTTTACCAGAATGGGACATAACAGATGCAGTGGCTTTTGATGCAATCAAGAAATCAAAATGTCAGTATTTCAATTCAGAGGAGGAAGCAAGGTTGGCATTAAAAGGATTATATTTTGTAGTTGATTATGCAACTTTGGCAATATGGGCATTAGAAGAAGGACCTAGAAAGCCTAACATCAATGAATTCAACCCTAATTTGAGGGGAGGCCTTATTACAAAAAGAGCATCTAACACATGAAGTGTAGAGGCTACAAAGTTGAATGTTGATGTTGCTAAGTTGGCACAAGAGACTTCAAAAAGAGAAGCCTTGGCAAAGGTGGAGCTGATGAGAAAGTTTGATAAACTATTCAATGATTACAATGCAGCTCAAAAAAGGTGTGTGGAGTTACAAATGAGAGTGCAATTCTTTGAGCAAGGATAGATAAAGGATTTTGTTCATGCACTTACAGGGCCATCTAAGCCATCAACATCTAGGTCATCACCTGTAGTCTAGGAAGAAGAAATAGTTCAACCTGATATAAATGGTGGTATCCCTGGTATGTCATTAGTCGCATATGATGATGATGAGCCTGAAGCCACTAGATCAACTGAACCAACTCAATCTCATCTTTTTGAAAAGATTGTTGAATTAGAAAATAAGCTGAAAGAATCAGAAGATCAATCAACTGGACAGCAAAAGGAAATAGTTAGCTTAGTGCTAACTCATTTAAATGAAAAAGTTGATAGTAGACTCAATAGTGTTCATGCCTTATATTCTTTATTATTTAATGCTATTCAAAAATTTGATGATGATAAAGCAGTGGCAATTCCTTTGTTTACAACATGGTTGCAAAGGGGAAATGAGCTCAGAATAATGTCCATGGCTTCTAATTATCATGTTGAGAGACCATGTGCACTCCAACCAACATATTTGTTGGTAAAATCAATGCAAGAAGCCCAAATTTTGCTAGAAAATATAGAAAGAAAGGTAAGGGAACTAACGAAAAATTTTAGTGAGTTGAATCAAATGCTTTTGCAAGATATTAAGGATAAAGATGGTCTAGTCAAGTCTCTATAATTTTGGAAGAAGGAGGCAAAACGAGTCATCAGTAATCAGGTAGAGCTAATATGCGAAGGGATAAACATGGATATGCTGGAGGATAGCATGGATAAAATAATTCCCACAGGGTCAATGTTTGAAACTTTTGAAAGAGAGGCAAACCAGGTAGCCGTTAAATGCATTCCATATAGGGCCAAATTCGATGAAGTCATCAGTTTTGACTGGCCATCCGATGAAGAGTATAGAGCATGGAGTAGGATGTATCTAAATGATGAATAAAGGTCACAAACCATTTGATATAACTATTTTTCTCTTCTAGTGGCGGATATTTTTGTATCGGTATAACAGTGATCGTGGTAAAATTCATCATGAGTTTTAGAGAAGCGGCCGTAGATTTTGATTTTGTATGAACAAAATTAAGGATGGAATATTTTTGTAACAAAATGTAGTTGTATGTGATCATTTTGAGATGACAGGTGTCTCCTCTGGCCTAAAGCTTGTTTGCTCCCTTGTTTTTTATAAAAGGGAATTCAAGGCCATGAGACAGTGTTCTGATTTTGGTCCCTTGAGTGTTCCGAATTTCTGGTTCCAATAGCAAAGTCTAGGTGAAACAAATAAGTTGTAAAAGCTCATTTGTAGAGCAAAATAGAAAGAGTCGTGTGTCTTTTTTTCTGCAGGTCCTTAATTGAGTTATGTATAAATTGTATTTTGACAGAGACAGTCGTAATGTTCAATAGAAATATAATTCAAACCCATTTCTCTCCAGTGTATTTTTTTATCATATATTGAATGAATAACATTAAGGATTTAATCATTCATTGCACTGTTGTGGTGTATGTATTTTATGTTCATGCTTTGGTCTAAGATTTTGATAAGTAGTTTTGTGTTGTGGTTGCAAATATGATGTATTGCAAGGCAATATTATCTTAGGTTTAGATGTTAGATAAATTCTGTCAGAATACATTTTATGTAGTATGAATTCATGTACCCAATGGAGTAAGACACTGATCATGGCTTGCAATTGTCTTGGTGTTGATTTTGTGTTCGAAATCACTAGTTATTTGCTATGATTTGTTGAATATCATAATATTTTCATTTACATGTATGTTGCGAAGTGCATATAATCATGCCATGCTCCAAATTGGTTGAGGATCACTAAGGAATTTGCCATTCCTGAGCATTCTCCCTTTCTGTCGAGCCTTTAAACGAGATTATCTGCTTTATTTTATGTGTGACTTGTGAGTGTGGCATAGAGATCACAAATTGGCATAGGGAATACCCTCCCGAGCTTTGCAGAGCCCAAAGTGTAGAAGGATCTTGTATCCTTGTTGAAGTTGGTCCAAGTTTGAGGAATATTAACAGTTGTAAGTGGCTTTCCATAGATATTTGGAGGAATCAGCTTCGTCTCTGCCCTGTGGCAGTGTAAACCCATTTTCGGGCACCAACAGCTGTAACCCAAAATCTATGCCACCTTGAGCTGGAAAGAAACATAGCCAAGGAAATTGAAATCCAGGTTTTGAAAGGCATCCTAGAACCTTTTACAAAATATAACACTTTGAACTGCGAAACATGCAATCAAAGAATAGAACGAAACAGAGAAGACAAGGAGGTTTTCAAGAGAACATTGTCGCAGGTGAATAGTGGAGGAGTGTCGTGCTTTGCGTTAATTGCAGGATTATCGATGATGGGGACACTAGTGCCCCTGTTCAATGGAATATGGAACATCTAACAATAATGCTAGAAAGGTAGAACATTTAAAACCTTTCATCACTACTAATAATAATATCACTTTCTTCACAACTACCTCAAAATCATGAAGGGCAGTGATGAAAATCTGTCATCACAGTTCTGTAGAAACTATCTCGTTATTTCTACCACATGCCAGCATTAAATATGCAATCTGCAAATGTCGAAGAAGTAGATGAGTGTAGAAGGTAATTATTAAGTCTCATGAGTGTAGACTTTCTATGCAGCAGCATAGTTGTGTAAACAGTTCTATTCCTGCGTGTGTATTTTTATGTAATTCACCAGCAACAAGTGATGTCAGAGCTAGGTTTGGCAAAGCGAGTCACTAAAGGAGGTTCCAGAATATTTAAAGCCCCTACTAAAAATTGTTATCAATGCAACGAGAGTGAAATTTGTCAAAATCAAGTGTAAGGTTCACGACGTTCCTTGGGAGTAGATTTGAAAGAGTTCAAAAGAGATCAGTCAAACAAGATTGCTTCCATTGAGCACAAAAATAAATATATAGAACTTAAGGAAAATAATAAACATCCATGCAATAAGGCCCTCACCTGAACATGATCTAACTATACACTATTATTCACAAACCCAGATGCAAAAAGTTTATATGTTAGGTCTAGGCCTTAGGAGTATCCCAATGAGCACAAATTGTAAACTAGAAAAAAATTTGTTCACCCAAGGATTAGGGATAGAAAAAATAGGGCATTGGGGTGCTAATGGATCCACACTCTGGGAACAATAGTGTCCATATTGTAAGGAGGGGAAGATCCAATAGAAAGAGTCTCTTGAGAAAGGATGTGGGAGCAAGTAACATCTTTAAAATTGAACATTATGAAGAAATTAAAATTGGTAATACAAGTATGAATAGAAGATAAAAATAAAGGTCTATGAGAATGCAGTCAATGATGTAACCATAATGTGTAATCAAAGGATGATAGGTTAAGATGGAGAGAACATACAATAAAACTCTAAAATCTAATACAAATAAATATATCATACATCAATATAGGGTGTATCAAAACCTTATTTAGGTTTCAAAAAAAGGATAGATAGTAAAGAAAAATATGAAACTCTATTGTAGAAGTTTTCAACTCTAAGGCTAAACCCTAAATGAGTGTAAGATAAGTCAGGTTCACAAAGATGTAAAGAACATAAATGTTTTCCTGAAAATATGTAGGACTATGAGAATAAATAAAATTATTAAAGAAATAATTAAGATTCAAAAATGAAATGAGGCTAATCATTTTCATATATAGAAATAACCATAAAAATTGAAATGATAGAATATGATAGTTAAATTAAAAATTATTGATGGAATATTATTATTGATATCAACAATCGATTTACCTTGAGAATGTTGTGCTTCGTGTTAAAAAAAATATTCATTGGTTTAAAACTAATAAGACTTTGTTTTCTTTAGATATATTATCTTAAATGTTAACTATCTATTGCTATGGTTCACATCTATGTTACTATGAAAAAATGTATATTTTAATCAAACTTGACAAAATTTCACAATAGCAACTCAAAATACTAAAATATCAAACCTATGTTGAATCAAACCTTTATAGAATACATATTCCCATATACAACATAAAAGTACTTGCAATAATATAAGATGGGGTGATCAAATGAAAGCAAGAGTAGAATAAATTAAATTTCTAAGGCATGCATAAATAAAAGGTAATAAGACAGATCTATGGGAATGTAATAAATGAAATAACCACAATGTAGAATCAAATGTTGAGAGTGTAAGCATAATGTAAAGATCATCCATAAAATCCCAAAATCTAATGTAAATAAACTAGTAATGATACAAGAGTATAGTTTGTATTCAAATCTTATTTATCTTTAAGAGAATAGGTAGTTAGTTAAAAAATAAAAGATGAAATTCTAATGTAGAAGTATTAAACTTTAAAGATAAAACTTAAGGACAGTAACTCAAATTCACAAAGATTTATGAAAAATAAATAAGTTCCTTAAATTATCTAGGGCAATAAGAAAACATACAATCGATGAAGAAATAATTAATCGAGGTAAAGAATATGGGGCTTGTCATTATCCTAAAAATAAATAAATGCAAAACTTTAAATAATTGGATGTGAAACTTAGATCAACAATTAATTGGGAGAATGTTTTTTATTATATTAGAAGGGAGAAGGCTCTGAACCTACAAAACAACAAAATCAAAGTACAACAACAAAAGAGGTGGCATCAAACAATCAGACAAGAAAGCCCAACCAATTGTTCCTCAAAAGTAAAAAAAAATTAACATGTGACTATAACTAAACATACCAATATTAACTAAGAACCACCTTCCAAGCATAGTAAAAGTAATTCGAGTATTAACAAGATTAAGAAATTTAACTATAGAGACCGTCATCGTAAAAGTCTTTTTAATGTGGCATGCAAGCCTCATACTATCAGATATACTAACTATAACCACTACTATCTTAAGCAGAATATAAAAGAAATCAAAAAATAAGAAAAATAACTTAATCATTGTTGATCATATCCTAATTTTGCTGATGTCTATTAACCTGATTCGCCCAAGTATCCTCCTGATTGTCCTCCCTATCTTCAATGTCCTCAAGGAGATATTCTAAGTATCAATCATTCTTAAGCAACTCGAAAGGAAAGTACTCGCACAGAATTCATCTTTTCTTAGCACTCATCGATGGCGGCAATGGCTTCAATGATGATGAAAGCACCCGGAGCCCTTAACTGCGGGGCAGTCAAAACGAATAGTGTGCGTCATATCAGTAGTAGCCTCCAAGTCAAGTGCATGGCTGCAAAGGTTTGCTATTTTGCTGTTGTTCGTTTAGCTATTTTGCTCTTTATTCTTACAAAGCTTTGGCTAATGCGTTTTATTTTGCTACGTGGATCAGGATCCAAAGGAAACGTCCTCTACTGAAGGTAAGAAACGCTCTAGATGCCCAATTTATAGTTTATTTATATAATGTGGACAATTTATCTGATATAGGAAATATGGAATCCAGGTGAGCAGGAAATTTGGCGACCTGTTTGCGTTCTCAGGGCCTGCGCCGGAGATCATCAATGGAAGGGCGGCTATGTCGGGGTTCGTGTCGCAATTGAATAGTGGAGGACTGTCGTGGTTTACGTTAACTGCAGGATTAATGACGGTGGGGACACTGGTGCCCCTGTTCAATGGAATATCGGAGGAGAGCACGTCGCAGCCAATATTTTCATCCACAGCAGAAATGTGGAATGGGCGCTTTGCTATGCTCGGCCTCCTCGCATTGGCTTTCACTGAATACGTCAAGGGTGGACCGCTTGTATAAACACCTTAATATCTATTTCTATTCAAGCACAAGCTCCAGTATTGGAAGCTCTCACATGGCATTCCATGTTCCAGTGGAATTTTCTTGTACCGTTTAGCATGTCATACAGTTCAATTATACAAAACCTTGTAAAAATATTCAATCTTATACTATAAAGAAAGTTTGAGTTCAACGACTAGGGCACTCTACTATTTTTTGAAAGCTTGTTAAACAACAAATGCAATATGATTTCTTAGCGTTTAAATACTCTTATAAATTTCAAATATGTTCATAATAATTCAAATCAGTGCAAGAATTTAAATATCTGGTGAACTGGAAGATTTCTCATTGGTCTACCAATTTATGTAGATGTTCAGTTTTATCATACATATATTAGTTTTACCCATGCACTAATTCATTAATATTTGTTATTTACCTTCATTTTACAATTCTTGTGGCCTAAGTCATTTTGAACATGCATAAAATTAATTATGTGTCTTTATATCCGATTCCTAAAATTTTAAAACTCAAATTCAAATTTTAGTTTACTCATAATCATTTGTTATTTGTCAAATCTAATTAAACACATGTTTAGAATATTTATGGTTATGTTCTTGTATTTAAAGGCAAATTCATTTGCATTCTTTTAAAAGTTGTGTATTGAAACTTATGTATCCCCATTTAAACTATATTCACATACATTCATTATTTAAATTTATAATATATTACAATCAATTTCCACGTGCATCTAGACATTCACTCCATGTATTGAGATTATCATTTCACTATGTGAGTTTTTTTTTTCATTCATATTCAAGATTGATCGTATCGTCTATTGGAATGAACCTAACATTTTAAACTTCAAATTTAAGTTCTTAGATCCTAGCCTCATTTATTAGTCATTATGAGCTAGCATTGTGCATGTTTGTTAGATGTGTTATTATGTCTCTTCAAATCATTGATCTAGTTAATGAAATCTTCTAGATCTAAAGTTTCTATGCAACATGAGAGATCAATCTTAGGTTTGCTTCTAGCTTTCACCAAGGTAATTGAATTTTTTTCATTCATTCTAAGGTCCTCCACAAAATTATATTTTTCCATTACACCACTATGAATAGATGACGGATAAAGATTCAATATCATATCACAATTTTATTCAAGAAAGTAGTATTAGGTGAAATAGTTTCACCTAAACTACATGACATAATTTTTTTTTGACAAAACTCTATAACATGAAACAATAAGTTTTCTATATTCTCATTTTGAAACATATATAAGATTGAAATCACATAGATTGTTTTGTCCAAAATATTTTTGAGCAAAAATGGTCTAGTTGAAACACTTTTGTCTCAAAATGTCTATATGACAGCCTTTGTGGCATTTTAACCCTTGTTGAAAAAAATCAATTTTAACTCTAGATTTCTTTAACTCAATCTTATCTCTCCAAAATGGAATTAAATTGTCCAATCAAATCATTTCACCTGGATTGTGCTTCCTTCGAATCGATCTCGACCATTTATTAAAGATCAATGCCGACCTTTGGTCTCCCTCTTGATTTGGTTATAAATTCAGGCTCTCATTCTTCAATCGGCATCTGAGAATTTTACATCGTTATTATGCTAATATTGTGTTGCAGATTATAGAGGAAATTTTGAAGAAGCTTTGCATAGTTAATTCATCAGTCAACTTAGTTTTCATTTAGATTTCTAGTTCATTATCAACTTAGATTAATTTCTGTTATATAGATTCAATTTCTTGCATATAATCTAGATTAGCTTCATTTAGAGCTTTGATCATTTAGCTTGATAATCTCATTTGGCTTAATCAATTAATCCTGTGTTCAATCTTGCATTTAATTATTAATTTTGCATTCGCCTAGTTGCATGCATTTAAAAATCCTCCATTTGAGTGTAGTCTAGTCACTTGATAGCTTTGCAATCTGAGAGCAATACACACTCGCACTTTCTAGGAGGCAATAAGCTAACTTGCAATGGATTTTATTTTGTTGTTTTTGATTAACTAACCCAGGAAAATAATGGTTTATTGAAGTGTTTGTGCCCTTGCAGGTTCCCCAAATTTCACACACACACATATGTGGATTTTTCAATCGAAGGAACATCTACAGGACCAAACACATCAAAAAGAATAAGATCCAAAACACCACAAGTTTTCTGAGAACTCAAGTAAAAATGAACGCAATTTTGTTTTCCATAAATGCAATGCTCACAGAAATCAAAGTCAAGATTACAATCATTCAAACCTTCAACAAGGTTTTTATTTTTCAAGGTCCTTAGACCCTTTTCTCCAATGTGGCCAAGCCTCTGGTGCCATAACATAGTCAAATCTTCTACAAATTTACTTTTTATAGAAGTGTTATTACACTCAACAGTGTATGCATCTAGGTTATACAAAGTGCTGAACCTAACACCTCTAGCAATTCCCATAGCACCCTTAATCATCTTACATCCTGCTTTATAAAAAGACTACCTGACACCCACATCTATAATTTTGCTCACAGATAACAAATTTTGTTTAAAACCAGGGATATGCAACACACCATTAATCCTTTTTAGTCTACCATCATAAAACCCAATTCTAACTTTACCTCAACCAACAATGTCTAAATGTAAATTATAACCCAAGTACACCTTACCTCCATTAAATTATTCATATTCAGAAAACTAATCTCTATTGGCAGTCATATGAAAAGATGCACCTGAGTCAATTAACTAGACATCATTACTTACATGATTCACCAAGACTGCAATAAATGCATCACCATCTTCCTTCTCAGACTCAGAATTAGAAACAATCTTTTACTTTTCCTTCTTCTTTTCTTCTTTGTAGTCCTTACGGATGTGACTTGGTTTAGCGCAATTCCAGCAAATGACTTTGGACTTTCCAAGATATTTTGATCTCCCTCTCGATTTGGACTTATCACGCATCTCATTCTTCTTGTCTTTCTCCTTAGGTCTTCCATGAATAGTCAGAGCTTCCTTCGAACTATAGGATACCTTCCTTCATATCTCTTCACCTACTAGGGCACCCACCACATCTTCAAACTTCAAAACAACAAAATTACTGGGTAAGTCCACAAAGATGGTTGTAAAAAAGGGGGGTATAAGTGGACACTTTTTTTTTCTGAAATCAGGTGAACCTGAATTGAGAGGCAAAATTTAAAAGTCATCCACCCAAGACATGAAGATAATCAAAGAACAAATATTGTAGAACTCTGAATCTAGTTTCCAAAATACTAAACTTTTTCAAAATTGGATAAGATTAAGGGGGTCAAATCCTTCGCGCGCGAAAAATTGACCCTATTTTTTTTTCTGAAAAACATAACAGTGTCTGACATGCGCATCAAAAAAGTCATAGTTAGATTTATTATTTTGACAAATCCTTTGGCAAAATGATAGTTAAGAGTGAGCACTAGAAGATGTGTGTTTTTTTGTAATTTTTTGTTGAGTATTTTTTTTTAATAATTTTTCCAATCGAGCACGTCCTGAAAATTTGGTACCTGTTCATGTGCGAAGCATAAGTTGCACTAAAAAAATCGAAAAATACAAATTTTTTTTTTTAAATTGTAAAGAATCAAGTGCACTACAATAATATATAAAGTTTTTTAAATTTGGATACGCATACCAAAAGTTATTCAAAAAATAGTGCATCTATGTCTGTGAGAACTATGGAGACACTAGTAAAAGAAATTCAATAATAATATGTTATTGTTGTTCAAATTGAAAACAAATTATATGGTTAGAAAGCTCAGAAGATGGGTGAAAATATGGTGGCAATTTTAGAAATACCCACTTTATGAAGTGTAAACCTGATGATGACAAAGTCGATAAACCAAGTTGATAAAATAATACACGTCAAAAATGAGAGAAATGGAGGGAAATCAAACTTCCAATCTGTAGCTTTGTCATCCAGGCCTATTTCCAAGCCTAAACAGTCAAAAGCGCATATGGGGTACTTATGGTTTAAAAAGTGCATACGGGGTATGTATAGTGTAAGCAACATGTATGCACTTGTTTCCCTATAAACAGCGCATACGCGCTATCTTTACTATAAATAGGATGTACACACTATTGTATAATATGATATTCTATGTATAATATGTGTATATACATATAATATATGTATAATATGACATTGTATATATAATATGTTTATGTACATATAATATATTAAATATATATATACACATGTAAGTGTAACGTCTCTCCCTCTCAAACGCATACAAGGTCTCTCTCTCTCTCTCTCTCTCTCTCTCTCTCTCTCTCTCTCCATACCCCACTACAACTGTGTCTACACTTCTATAGAAGTAAGTGAATTTATTTCTTATCTGCAACTTCCTCTTTGATTTTTATCATGTATTCTCTCCTAAAAAAATTGACTGATAGATTTTTGTGTGTATATTGAATAGGAGGAATAGGGTTTGAAATTGAACCACATGTGTATTACCGTGACAAACAAGGAAACCTATAGCAATATTCTGCTTGAATGTGTTTTTAATGAGTAGAGCAGATGTGGAAAATAGTGTCAACAATGCAACATGATGAGTCAGAGTACCTGCAATATGTTTTTCAAAAGAAAACAACAGGTAGGAAGAGAAAGAGGAAGAGTAACACAGATGATGTCCTATAGAATGATAGTGGTGGGCATGTGAGAGTTCCCATGTTGTTATACAATGCTTGTCACCTAAAGAAATTAAAGTTTGTTTTATGCATGGCAGTGGTAGTATATGATGATCATCACTTGTCAAACAACTTGGAACGGTACATACCCATGAAAAAAATCAAGTGTGTAATTCCTATACTCACAATCAAGATCAGTCTTATAACCTTGCAAATTTAATAGCATCATATGTTTAAGAACTTAGGCAGTACTCTTAGGGTTAGGTCAAGCTCTTACACTTGCTTTTTAGTGAAGCCTCATTGTTTGTTCGCTCAGAGTCTCATTGTATGATGTTCTATTCATAACTTTAAATTTAATATATCATTTTATTATCCCACCATATGACCCCCTGGGTGTCATTAGAGGTCATATTGTTTCCTAAGAGGTCATATGGTATCCTGTGACCCCTTAAGACCCCTCCTTTTTCCCTCCCCCCTACTCTCCCCCCTTCCCTCTCTCTCTCTACCTTCCTCTCTCTCTCTCTCTCTCTCTCCATCTCCCTTCCTCCATACCCCTTCTTCTATCCCAACCCCCTCTTCTCTCTCTCTCTCCCTCCCTCTACCTCTCTCCCTCTCTCTACCTTCCCTCCCCCGTATCTCTCTCTCTCTCCCTCTCTCTCCCTCTCTCTCTACCTAAAATATGTTTTTCAGAAAAAAAACAACAGGTAGGAAGAGAAAGAGGGAGAGTAACACAAATGATGTCCTGTAGAATGATAGTGGTGGGTATGCGAGAGTTTCCATGTTGTTACACAATGCCTGTCACCTAAAGAGATTAAAGTTTGTTTTATGCATGGCAGTGGTAGTATATGATGATCATCACTTGTCAAACAACTTGGAATGGTACATACCCATGAAAGAAATCAAGTGTGTAATTCCTATAGTCACAATCGTGATCAGTCTTATAACCTTGCAAATTTAATAGCATCATATGTTTTAGAACATAGGCAATACTCTTAGGGTTAGGTCAAGCTCTTACACTTGCTTTTTAGTGAATCCTCATTGTTTGTTCACTTGGAGTCTCGTTGTATGATGTTCTATTCATAACTTTAAATTTAATATATCATTTTATTAGCCCACCATATGACCCCTTAGGTGTCATTAGAGGTCGTATTGTTTCCTAGGAGGTCATATGGTATCTTGTGACCCCTTAAGACCCTTCCTCTTTCCCTCGCCCCTACTCTCCCCCTCTCCCTCTCTCTCTCTTGCTCTCTCTCTCTCTCTCTCTCTCTCTCTCTCTCTCTCTCTCTCCCTCTCTCTCTCTCTCTCTCTATCTCCCTTCCTCCATACACCTTCTTATCTCCCACCCCCCCTCTTCTTTGTCCCTCTCCCTCCCTCTACCTCTCTCCCTCTCTCTACCTTCCCTCCCCTGTCTCTCTCTCTCCCTCTCTCTCTACTTGCAATATGTTTTTCAGAAGAAAACAACAGGTAGGAAGAGAAAGAGGGAGAGTAACACAAATGATGTCCTGTAGAATGATAGTGATGGGTATGCGAGAGTTCCCATGTTGTTACACAATGCCTATCACCTAAAGAAATTAGAGGTGTCATTAGAGGTCGTATTGTTACCTAAGAGGTCATATGGTATCCTGTGACCCCTTAAGACCCCACCTCTTTCCCTCCCCCCCCCCTCTCTCTCTCTCTCTCTCTCTCTCTCTCTCTCTCTCTCTCTCTCTCTCCCTCCTTCCCTCTCTCCCTCTCTCTACCTTCCCTCCCCACTCTTCTCTCCCTCTCTCTACCTTCCCTCCCCCCTCTTCTCTCCCTCTCTCCCTCCCTCTACCTCTCCCTTCCCCCCATGTTCTCTCCCTCTCTCCCTCTTTGTAATGCCCCGCCAGGAAACCCCGAAGGGATAAGCTAAAATAACAAGAATAGAGTGCAAATTTTTTTTTAAAAGTTACAACACATAAGATGCAACAAGATAACAAGATTCAGATTACATAGCGGAAGACTTCAACTAGCTCCTAAAGAGTTTCCCAACGAGATTACTTAAATTTTCACAATTCATTTAACTCACACAATTAATCCATTAAGCTGAATATCTTAATAACAAGATTATTCATAATCAGGATAATTTCTTTCAAAGGACGGAAATGTAAATCACAACAAAGATTCATCATTAAGTTCCATTCATAAATCTCATTCAAGCTTTTCATTTAAAATTACAAACCATACCTCTAACATACTAATACACTAGGAGTTTCATCGAAACATAAGAGATCTTACCTAGCATATTTAAATTCCTTAACAACAACTAAGTACAATTCATTACTCTAAGATGCATTATTCCATGTTCCAACTTATTGCATTAAACGGACGATTTCACACATGCATTACGATAAATCGCATCTCAACCAATTATGCATTCGATCCACATGGCATTCAAGATAGAACTGAATATAAGCATTTAAAATTAATTCCAATTATCCACTTAACCATTTTACATAAGCTAAACATACATGAAAAAGCTGAATAAAGAGACATAGGAGAATACACCACATAACACCATAATGATCTCGGAGTTCACCCCTAAAGGGCTACATCTCCGGGTCTGCGCAACTGCAAGACCCCCTCTGATAAAATAATAAAGTTACGAGTACAAGAGGTTACATCATACAATCCAGCCATCAAGGCGATACATAAACAATATACAAACGACCACACCGGTCCATTAATACATAAACGGTCCTTAAAAGAACAGGATCCAGCTGAACATAAATCAAGCTAAAACAACGGTCCAGAAGAGCATCCACAAACTGAGCCATCACCACCCAAGGGCTAACATGAAACCGACACTCACAAGGGCAGAGACAAAAAGGATGACTCACAAAGGTACTCTAAATAGGACAAAACGACAACACACTAGCGAACGTAGGGATAAGTGTCATCACACAACCTGGTATGGATACCATGGCAAGTCTTCATAGGTCCCGGCCCATACACTGGTAACCGTGGCAACCTAATCCGAACTTCCGGCCCATCCAAGCCTCATGTGGACCCACACATCCTCTCGTGAAGACAAGGAAGGTAGTTTGCCATTTCAGGCCTTCTCACAGCATGCCGAATCTATGATAGCATTCGTCCCATGTGTGAGGCACATTATCTTATTAGAGATTATTTTCTAATCTACTTAGGTTATCACTTATTAGACTCACTTTCGACGGGTTATCCAGCAGCCACTTTGGGTGCGGCCCCCAGTCGAAAGCCACTTTCCCATACGACACTAGACTGACTCAAACGAACTCAAACCACGGAATACACATGGTAAGACGAACGGAGTTCAAGAAGATACAATCATTAGGTCAAACACGACTCAAGGGTAATCACTTACTGACGGTGCTCTAACTAGAGACCTGACAACTAAGGTTAACCACGAATCATTATTCGACTAACACACAAGGATATAACCAACTAAATCAACATCACAATCCATAGTCAACTCAAAATTCGAGGACTGAAACAGGTACACCAAGTCAATCCATACGACAGGGTCCTATTTAAACAAAGCAAAACATGTCGTTTCATAATTAAAGCGAATACAGTAATTAAACTCGCAAGGCAATAATCAGAAAAGACAATATTCCTTAAATTGATTTAAACATTAAAAACGATCAAGTTTTCTACATGATCTAAAAACATATTACAGTTATCTACCTCAACTGGGGATAAGTTGTTCTTGGTTTTCTAACTCCTAAGGTTCAAGCATTGAACAGGCAATTTAAGCCATATAGAGTTTTTAACCAATTCATATTAGTAAATCTCAGACAACCATTAATCAACTAAAATAAGATATTTAATCTCCAACAAAACATCATTAAGTAGAATTTACATCATATTCCAACGGTTTCCAATAACATATTATTCTCTATTATTTTAAACAATACTACATCAATTAGCCATCTTCCCTAATCATCTAGAAGGAAGGGTATAATTTTACTAGAACAAGATCAATCAGAAAATAATCAATGATATGTAGATACGAATTTAACAGTTTTAGGACTTAATCAGGAAAGGGGCATAAGTCACGAAATGGAGTTGAATAATGCTTAATCTATAATCCCCATTATAAAATTAAACAATACCCATTTAACATTTACCATTTTTTTTTTTGCAACCATAATCCTAATTAAGAAACTAGATAAAACTTAGCATTAAAAAAATACTCTTATTAAAAAGATATATTATCATATGCATTTTTTTTAAATACTAAAAAAAACATGCATTAAAAAAAAGATTTTTAAAAAAACTTTGTTTAAAATGAAAACGCGTTTGAAAAACGCTTTGAAAACGTATTAAAAAAAGACGCATTGAAAACACGGACTAGGGCGGCCGTGCCCTAACCCTAGCCACAGGGCAAGGGTGTGGGCGGCGCTCGCGGTGGTGCCCGCAGGTGCCGCGGCGCCCTGCGGCCACCGCGGCCCCTGCGGCCACCGCCGTGAGCCGCGGCCATAGCCGATGGGCGAGCAGGGGAACGGGACACTCAGCCGATGGGCGAGCGGGGCGAGAACATCAGCGAGCGAGCGGGGGAGAGGGGAGGAGGCGGGCGGAGCTCCGCTCACCGCCTCCAAACCCCAAACGCAGTCCGCTTCAATAAAAACACATGCGCGTCCCGATACAAAGGCAACACCCGGCTCAAAAATAAGTAAATAAATCTTTCTTAAAACATAGTTCGAAATGAACTAATGAAATTTCTTTAAAACACAGTCCGGTATTATTAATCCAAGATTTCATTTCCCTTAAAAAAAACACAGTTCGATATATAAAACAAAATGCACGGGTTTAAGCACGACGACAACGCCCAGCACAAAGAGAAAGTATAAATTTATTTATATTAATCAAAGAGAGAACCAGACATGGCAAGATAACCCATTTTTAACATAATGCTACAGCCATGCAATTTCTTGAAGAACACAGCTAAAACATGGATTTAAACTCCCAAATCCAATATGAAACTGAAAACAATCCAAGATTGAATTTGGCAACAAGCAATCCTTTTTAAAACCACAAGGAAGAATGATTTGGATAAACCCTACCTTCATACGCAATCCTGGCATGGCTGAAGGAGAGCCCACCTGTCAGATTCCCCAAAATCTTCTCCAAAATTGTCCCTCCTCTCCAAAATTCCCAAATTGGGTTATATGGAAGAGTTGACTCCAAATTTCTATTTTTGGAATAAAATCTTTTATTTACAAAATAATTCATAAAATTTAATTCTTTTCAACAATATCAACAATACAACTTGCTTTTTAGTTTTACAATCGATTTCTCATCTCAGATCAATTTAACCTTTCAAATTAATAATCTAACGAAATACAATTAACTCTATGGCGATAACATATAAAACTTCCTTTTCAACAGCATATATAGATAATGCATTTAATAATCGAAATCGGCCATTAAATTCAAATTTACTTCCAATCTAAAACGAGCAGTTCATTAACAACGAAAAAATGCATAACGAATACCTGATTAATTGAATCCATTAATCATCAATGCACAAACGCATGTTTAATCAAGTTAATTACTAAAGACTAATAACCAAATTAATCAATCACACCAGGCACGCAAACTGAGAAGGTCAACCAAACAGATGACTCGCAAACCCAAACAAACAGGGATTACCGACGACGACTGGCGATGCTCACTTGAGCACGACTAAGGTCGACTAAGGTCTTACGACCACCTAATCCAACTCTAAGGATTAAAAAGGTATGCTCAAACCTGCAAAACCAGGTGGCGACGAACCTCGCACTCATGCGACTTCGTACCTGAAATCTCCTGCAACCAACGATCATACACGCATACATATATAATAACTTAATGAAATCATTAGTCCGATACTAACATCACGAAATAGGAACACTGAAAATCTGCATACAACTAGTGTGAAAACCACATCAATAGCTATGCGTAAAATCAACATCTGACTATAACATAATATTACGATTAACAAATCAAAATTAAACCAAGGTTAGAAATAGACTAGGGTAGGCGTACTACACTCTCTCTCCCTCTCCCCTCTCCTCTCCCTCTCTTCTCCCTCTCCCCTCTCCTCTCCCTCTCTCCCTCTCTCTCCCTCTCCCCTCTCCTCTCCCTCTCTCTCCCTCTCCCCACCCCCCCCTCTCTCTCTCTCTTTCTCTCTCTCTCCCTCCTTCTTTCTACCTCTCCCTTCCCCCCATGTTCTCTCCCTCTCTCCCCTCTCCCCTCTCCTCTCCCTCTCTCCCTCTCTCCTCTCCTCTCCCTCTCTCCCTCTCTCTCCCTCTCTCCTATCCTCTCCCTCTCTCTACCTTCCCTCCCCCATCTCTCTCTCTCCCTCTCTCTCCCTCCCTCTCCCCTCCCTCTCCCACCCCCTCCTCTCTCTCTCTCTCTCTCTCTCTCTCTCTCTCTCTCTCTCTCTCTCTCTCTCTCTCTCTCTCTCTCTCTCTCTCTCTCTTCCTCTCCCTCTCCCTCCTTCCCTCTACCTCTCCCTTCCCCCCATGTTCTCTCCCTTAGGTGTCATTATAGGTCGTATTATTTCCTAAGAGGTCATATGGTATCCTTTGACTTGTTAAGACCCCTCCTCTTTCCATCCCCCTACTCTCCCCCCTCTCCCTCTCTCTCTCCCCCTCTCCATCCTACTCTCTCTCTCTCTCTCTCTCTCTCCCTCTCCCTCCTTCCCTCTCCCCTCTCCTCTCCCTCTCTCTCCCTCTCCCCTCTCGTCTCCCTCTCCCCTCTCCTCTCTCTCTCTCTCCCTCTCCCACCCCCTCTCTTCTCCCTCTCCCCCTCTCTCTCTCTCTCTCTCTCTCTCTCTCTCTCTCTCTCTCTCTCTCTCTCTCTCTCTCTCTCTCTCTCTCTCCCTCCCTCTCCCTCCTTCCTTCTCTCCCTCTCTGTCTCCCTCTCCTCTCTCTCCCTTCCCCCCCTCTTCTCTCCCTCTCTCCCTCTCCCTTCCTCCATACCCCTTCTTCTCTCCCACCCCCTCTCTTCCATCTCTCTCTCTCTCTTCCTCCCTCTACCTCTCTCAAGAGCATGTATGAGGTATTGAAACTATTAGTTCCCTGCCCTGCCATAACTTTTTTAAGGCTTAGTAGCGCGTACATGGTACTTATTACTCATAAGCGCATACGGGGTACTATTCCCATTATTCGATACCCTGCGATAACATTTTTAGGCTTAGTAGCGCGTATGCGCTACTTATCAGCCCAGAATGGGAAAAAAGTATATTGTTGGGCTTGTCAACATTTTATGGTCTAACAACTCGTATGTGGTTATCAATGTAGCACGTACACGGTTTATAGACATAGTTTTAGTTGCCCAAGAGCCTCAACGGCCTCAAAAATTGTTTTTGAGATTGTTGAAGGCCCCACTGGAACTATATCTACACTTCTATCACTGTTGTATACATAAAAGTAAGTGAATTTTTTGTTTTAGCATGATTTCAAATGATTGAATTGTTGTTTTTAGTAGTTTTTTGTTTTTGCATGGTTTCAAATGATTGAATTGTGATTGTTTAATATTTTGATTCCAAAAAATAGTGATAAGATGCATATTTATGGTTATTTATTTATTTATGAACTTTTCTCTACATATATATGTAATATGATTCTATTTAGGTCAACTGAACTCAACCATGGGAAAGAACAAGTGAGGAACAATGGAACAATGAGAGGCTCAAAAGGAAAGACAAAGGTAGTGTATGAATAAATTGCATGACATAAGAACAATGGGAGAAGAAGGTATGTCAACCTCAACATCTCAATTCAATTTACCAAATGAATAGAATGCACCTAATGCAATTGAAGAAGAAACATTTGATAATTTACTATTTGAACTTAATGTAATTGAACAAGAAACATTTGATAATTTATCATTTGAACCTAATGCAATTGAAGAAGAAACATTTGATAATTTACCATTTGAACCTAATGCAATTGAAGAAGATACCACATTGAATAATCAATTAAATGATGAACATATTACACCTTCTCTACTTGATGAATTGAATGTACATAATGCACCGATGTTAACACCTCCTAGAATCATTCTTAGGAAACCAAAGTATCTAATTGACATTGATGAGAATATATTGAAGTCAATGCCCAATAAAATGAATGAACGAACTTGTAGGAGAATGGTTAAAATAATATGGCAAAACTATTTTAAAAACTTAAAACAAACCGCAAGATGTCAATTAATTGTTCAAATGATTAAAAATTTGAATTTTAGAGAGACAATGAAAATTCTAGGCCTAAGATCATCTAAAAGTAATAGTGAAAGAACTATTGTTAGAAATCTATTTGATGCATATCAATCTATTGGTTCAAAATCACATAGTAAAGATTCTAATGCTACTCGACATGTCATTACATCAACCATAATGCGCAAGAAAATAAAAAAATATTGTTTGATAAGCACAACAAGTAATTAAACGTTAGTAGAACAACATTAAGTAAAGCATTAAAGAGGCGAGAACAAATAGAGGAACCTAACAATAATTCTCTTTGGGCATTCTCGGGTAGACTACCATGCAAAGACAAGGTTGTTGTAGATGCACTAAAAACATTAATTGAAAATTTTTGGCATGACAACACAAGAGTATCACCCAACCAAAGAGATGTTGTTAGAAGGTGAATTGGGTCTAAAAATCATGAGCCACATGCGAAACACTATTTGGATATGACTCAAACTAAATTTTATGAAAGATTCCTTCAAAAGTTTCCTCAAATAAAAATTTCTCAAAGATTTTTTGAAATGGCAAAACCTTTTTATATTAAGATTAATCATGTACGCACCATGTGTTGTTGTAAGATGCATATTGAATTTTCCAGTCATTATGATATTTTTCATCATATTTGTTCTACTTTGCACACTAACAATCTTTTGCAGGAATGTAATATACAAGCATCTCCTAAGTCAGCAAGAGAATTTATTTCAAGTGTGTTATGTAATAGACATGATGGTTGCATTTATTATAAGATGCCTTGTTTGGAAGGTTCTTGTGCTATATATGGTGGTTTGCAACGTTTACCAAGATGCATACATTTGAAGAGCACACATGAAATTGGTACGAAACTAGTTTCTTTCAGAAAATATAAGACAATCACATATGGAGTTAAAGATGGAAAAGATTTGAAGAGATGTGAGCTAGTGAAAAATGATATATGTGTAGCTCAATTTATGAAAATGTTTCAAGAGAAACTAGTTTATGAGTACATAATGCATACACATAGAGCTCGATGGTTAGATGAGCAATTCAAGTTGTGTAAGGACACATTTCCTCTTGGCACCATTGTCTCTATCATTGATTTTGCTGAAAATTATACACTACAACCTCAAAATGAAGTGCAATCCATGTATTATCACTCTACACAAGTTTCTATTTTTGTACACATAGTATTCATGCATGCAGATGATAGCACAGAGGAGGATAGAAAGGTTGTAAGAGAGTATCACTTCTACATAAGTGATGATCGTACTCATTCATCAGAGTTTGTACAAGGATGCTTTAAAGTTTTCTATGATATTTTAAGGGAAAGGAACATACGATACAACTGACACTTAATATGGTCAGATAATTGCACCACACAATTTAAGAATGCAAGGATGTTTTATTGGCTGACAAGGATGCATGTGACAAGAAGTGTACAACATTTTTGGAATTTCACTGAGGCTGGACATGGTAAGGGAGAGCACGATGGTGTAGGAGCATGTGTGAAAAGAGCCCTAGCTAGGGAAGAGTTGAAGTACAAAGGTGGTGCTAAGTTGGTAGATGCAGAAACAATTGTACGATGGTGTAAGTCTATGATGGGTCTAGGTAATCCAGGTACGTCATTGGTTCATAGATATTTTGGGTTGATTACTGAATCTAACATTGAAAACTATCTAGATTGATGTACAGTTGTAGGATTGAGTGATATGCACTCATTTATGAGTTCAAATTCAAGTTCACTGGTAATTTATATGAGACAGATGGTATGTTTTTTCTCTTCATTTATGTATTGTTTGTGGGAAAAATGTGAATCAGAAGAGTGGGTTGACAAATGGTCTTGTAGACCGTTGGTTCTCATTGATTCATATCAAATTCCCAACGTACTACAATTGAGCTAGATGGAGACATCAGTGGATTTTGACCATGTATCCGACCTAGTGGATTCAGGTGATGTTTTGAGTTAATTTTTTTGCAAGTATTCATTTTGGTTTATTTTGTTGTACATCGTACTTTATTTTTGGTATTAATTAACACTTTATATAATGTAGGTCATGTGTATGCAGTTCTTGTAGAAGAGAACAATGGTGAAGGAATAGATCACTATTTGTGTCGTTGTGTTGAGGCTAAAAGAAAATTGACAACCACAATCATTGACGGAGAGGGTATTGAGTACCCAATAGGGTCTGTTGTCTTAACAGGAACATGGCTTCAGAGATACCCTATCAAGAATTATGATGTTTGGTTGTGCGAGGACTTTGAAACACACAGACATATTCTTCATTTCTCTAACCTTGTTGTTGCAACAAATATTCATTTGATGAAGTATCATGGTAGACCTCATAACAAGATTTTATGGAAAGTTCATGAATCTGACCACGAGGCAATACTTGACACAATACGGGTTAGAGCCGATCCTGAAGGCTCACTTCATTGATTCTACGGTTCAAAGTAGAATGATTTTGAGAATTTTGTATAAATCATTGACGAATTGTTCTATATTCATTTTTTGTATATATAAATGCCCATGAGCTGATTTTTACATGTTTAAGGGCATAATTTTGTATATTTAAGTGGCAATGAGCTGATTTGTACATATGTACATGCCAAATTTTGTATCTTAAAATGGCGATGAGCTGAATTGCACATATTGTAATGCCAAATTTTGTATAAAAGCCCATGAGATGATTTGTATATTAAAATGGCGATGAGCTAAATCACATATATTGTAATGCCAAATTTTGTATAAAAGCCCATGAGATTATTTGTAAGACAATTTTTTGTATAATCAAATAGCCAAGAGCTGATTTGACCATATTTAGAGGCAAATTTTTGAATAATATGTGACAATGTTTTGTGACTACTTTGTGTGTCAATGTTTTGTGACTATGTTTTGAGTATATGTGATGTGTCCCTATTCAATCATGAGCATTCTTGATTCTTGTATAATCATGGATAATTATTTGAGTCATTATTGGGTCATAGGGGTCATACATTGAGACTAGATACAATCTAAGCAAAAATTGTCATTGTTGTCAAAAAACTTGTCAAAAAAGTTGTCAAGCAACTTCTACATTGCGTCGGTAGGGTATGACTCTCAATGTTCTGGTGCATTGGGATGCATGATAGGGCCATGCCTAGCGTAACCCTATCGACCCAGATGCGCTCATGATGTCGGTTTGTGCATACAAGGAACATAATCAATTCTAGCCAATCTTGCAACTTTTCCTTGCAAGCAACTGATGGTTTTTTGAGCAGATGAAAAAATGCTACTAATTGAAAATGGCTCCAAGTCGTCAAAAACTAAGATAGACCATTGTAGAGGATCCTCATGTTACCCCACAGGATCAAACAGATTGACCGTATGTGTCATGGATTGGAAGAAACAGTCTATCAAATTTTGACAATTTTTTGGACTTAGGACACTTGAGGGATCGCACCGGTAGGGTATGACTTTCAACGTTTTATTGCTTTGGGATGCATGATAGGGCCATGCCTAGTGTAAACCTACCCACTTAGAAACGCTTGTGATGTCAGTTTGTGCACACGAGGAACAAAATGAATTCTAGCCAATCTTGCAACTTTTCCTTGCAAGCAATTGACGGTTTTTTGAGCAGGTGAAAAAATGCTACTAATTGAAAATGGCTCCGAGTCATCAAAAACCAAGATAGGCCATTGTAGATGAGCCTCACATGACCACACTAGTTCAAACAAATCGACCATATGTGTCATGAATTGAAAGAAACAGTCCGTCAAATTTTGACAATTTTTTGGACTCAGGGCACTTGAGAGATCGCACCAGTAGGGTATGACTCTCGATGTTCTGGTGCTTTGGGATGTATGATAGGGCCATGCCTAGTGTAAACCTATCCACTAGAATGTGCTCACAACATCGGTTTGTGCACACGAGGAACACAATCAATTCTAGCCAATCTTGCAACTTTTCCTTGCAAGCAACTGACGATTTTTTGAGTAGGTGAAAAAATGCTACTAATTGAAAATGGCTTTGAGTTGTCAAAAACCAAGATAGGTCATTGTAGAGGAGCCTCACATGACCCCACAAGATCAAAAAAATTGACTGTATGTGTCATGGATTGAAAGAAACAGTCCGTCAAATTTTGACATTTTTTTGGACTCAGGGCACTTGAGAGATCGCATTGGTAGGGTATGACTCTTGATGTTCTGGTGCTTTGGGATGCACAATAGGGCCATTCCTAGCGTAAACCTTCCCACTCGGATGTGCTCATGATGTTGGTTTGTGCACACGAGGAACATAATCAATTCTAGCCAATCTTGCAACTTTTCCTTGCAAGCAACTGACAGTTTTTTGAGCAGGAAAAAAAATGCTACTAATTGAAAATGGCTCCGAGTCATCAAAAAATGAGATAGGCCATTGTAGAGGAGCCTCACATGACCCAATGGGATCAAACAGATTGACTGTATGTGTCGTGGATTGGATGAAATAGTCCATCAAATTTGGACAATTTTTTGGACTCAGGGCACTTGAGAGATCGCATCGGTAGGGTATGACTCTCGACATTCTATTGCTTTGGGATGCATGACAAGGCCATGCCTAGCGTAAACCTACCCACCTAGATATGCTCGCGACGTTAGTTTATGTACATGAGGAACAAAATTTGACCATTGCGAGCGTGAGGGTGCCCTTGCACCAAACACATTGTTGTTTATATTCATATTGTCAATTTTTGTTGTTTATATTCATATCATTAATTACATATGCAAATATTCATTTAAATTTATAAAAGGGCAACCACCAAATACAATGAATACACAATAATGAACTGAATACAAGGAGTTTTGTAGGCTTAATTCAACATTTTAGAAATTTTATCAAATCATATTCCACAATTGCAATGCTTTATATCATATATTTTTGTTGTTTATATTCATATTGTTGATTACATATGCAAATATTCATTTAAATTTATAAAAGGAAAACCACAAAATACAATGAATATAAAATAATGAACTCATTACACATTTATTGGATCGAATATCGATATTTATATATATAAAAAAAGGCATGTCTGCCAAGTCAATACAAGTATTACAAAAATGTGGGATATGCCATGTCCAAATTGATATACAATAAAAATGTAGAATATATCTACATGTATTGGTCATTCTATGACCAAAACTAACACTATATGATCCTAAACTTGTGGTGGATCATCAAAATCAAGCATCTTCGGTGCAGTACACGGCTCTGTAGATGGCCGCAAAACCACAATTCAAAAGCCAACTTAGAATTCTTTTATAGAAAATAATTCACAATTAACATCATAACTATGCATTTAACTTTAATTCCTTTGCAATTGAAATGTAGATTACCTCATCAGCTGATCCAGGAGATAATGTATTTGCTCTCCTCTCCTTGTCACTCTTAGGAGTTTTCTTGAAGACATACTTAAATTGATCCATGTTATGGCCATACCGCGAAGGAGTCTATTGTAGATTAAATGTACAATTAATACAATGTACTAACATAAATATATGAAAAACACTTAAAAGCCATAATATAGAGAACAATGACATACCTGTGCTTGAGATGCTTCTCCAATGGACTGAGGATGGCTCACCATCGATGTAGAAATTGACGCTATCACCTATACAAAAAATGTACAAAGATTAAATACAATTAATATAATGATAAGCATTGAAGGTTGAAAATAATTAATTTTACATATCAAACAAAAGTGTACCAAATCCTGAGATGCTTCTCCAATGCAAGGAGGAGGGTTCGCCATTGACGAAATAGGTATGGATATTTCCTATATGAAAAAATTATAAGATTATAATATATCACAAGTTCACATGTATGTGTGCATATAATCATGAAATCAAAAAAATAAAGTAGAGATACATACCTCCGCCCTCTCTTGATCCACGAGCGAATCAGGTGCATTCAACATATCCACAAAGCTCAATGGTCACTGTACATGTAAAATAGACAAAAAACACTATTCAAACTACAAACCCCAACTAGTACTTGACTTCAACATTTTCAAATAATTGTACAACTAAAAATATGTTCAATTATCTTCTTCACACATTTTGGCGTCTTCGATGAATTCTTTTTCTTAGGATGAGCCCTAGACATGGAGGGGGTACCCTAAAAACACAAAATTAACATGAGATATTAGTACAGATAATAAATTAAACATAATTTTAAAAATCTAAAATAAAATGACTTGCATATTCCATCAAAACAATACATAAAAAGAGTTGTACAAAATATGATATAGTATAGCCTTGTGGGCCAAAATCGATCGCTGAGAGTGTGATGTCATCAATGTAGGACATTTCGTCCCCTGTCAACACCTAAAAACCAAAAATTGGACCAAACATTAAAGATAGTTAGTATATCTTGTATTTTTTTGAATTCAAAGTGTACTATTCTATTTTAACATGTTACAAAATTTATACCTCAGGCATCGAAGTTGCAACTATGGTAACTGAGGGAGGTGTATGGGTACCGCTGCTGCATCCTGAAATGCATATTATTTGTCTCAATTTAAATCGATGTATAAATGAAAATTCATTTATGTAATTACAAATTTAAAGTGACTGATAAATAAAATGTTATGAATTCAAATCAACACACCTGTGTTTGTGGCTCATGGGCAAACACCATGTCCATCAACTCATCTGTCAGTGTGACATCCTCAACCATGTGAGCCTGACATCTACAACTACAAATTGTGCATAGATGATATGAGTATCCATCTGCATCGGCTGCATCATCTATCCCCAAGCATATCCCCGAGCAATGGACACACATATGCTCGATGGGCTCTCTATCGCCCTCTAACGGCTCATCATCCAATACAATAGGGTGTGCTAATGATGTCCCATGCTGGATGATGGCACCAGTCAATGTTGTGGCCACTTGAAGAGTTTGTGGCTCCATTGACTCTTTCAGCTCTAATGGGATAGCCTGATGCACCTTGGGTTTGGGTGCTAGGGGGCGGTGACTCTCCGTGGCTAATCACCTACGGGCTCCAGGTCTATCTTGGGTAGAGCTACCATCTCTACCATGAAACTCTCTCATGTCAAAATAGTTTGGCCCCACATTGAGCACAAACTCACAATATATTTTTCTCCAAAAATATAATGGCACCTCATCATTATTACAAGGTGGATCATCAAAGCCCATCCACCACCTCTGCCAAAAAAGATTCTTCATCTGCACATTGGTACACCAATGTATGGGAAACCTCTTTGCATTAAGAAGTAATGACTAACTAGTTTTGAGATCAACAAAAAGGGCACATATTTGTTGTTTAGAAATATTTTTGTTTTTTACTCCATCGTATGATAGCCCATTGGCATAGAATTGACAACACCTATCCCTAAAGCTTCCCCATTTGGTAATTTCTATGGAAACAACTATGGCACCACTAGCTAATGTTTCTAGGCTAGTGGCGAGGGATTGATGATGGTCAAGTTCAAGAGTTTTCAATTTTACAATCAGTGTATTGATTTTAGACGTATTTTGTCCTAACTGATTAATTATTTCTTATTGTGTTTTGGCTATGCGGTCAAAAGGAGGAATTGGGGGTTTTTCTTGTGTGTTTTAAGGAGGTGCATTTGGTTGTTCTTGTCAGTTTTCAGGAGGTGCATTTGGTTGTTCTTGTTCTAGATTAGAAGAATCTGGTTTTTGAAACAAAAAATGAAAAAACCTAATCAAAATTAATGAAATAAAATTCAAAATGTAAAACAAATTGCATAAACTAGAAAGAAAGACAAAAATAGACAAAAAATAACCTTGATCCATAGCCTGGAGGACAAATTTAGCACCCCGTTCACGGTTTAGGTTAGAAAATGGGGAAAAAATGAAGTAAAAAATGCGCTTTACGGGTAAATGAGACCCAGTTTTTTTTTTAACTTTTTTTACTAGGCACCGCATGTGTGGTTTTATTTGGATACGTGCTCATTTTCCTAAAAGTAGTGCATACGCACTACCTTTTCTAGGCTTGGGAAGAACAAATCTAAGCGCATACGCGGGAATTTGAAATTTTAAAACCGCGTACGGGCTACTTGTTTTTCCAAGTTTTTTTTGGGTGGTGTCCACTTTTCTGAACACCATCTTTTGCACACACCCTACTATCGATATCCATAACAAGAGAATCCCATGAATCAGGCAAAGAACAAAGAGAGATTTGACATTTCTCCTCTTCCTTCATTTTAACATCGACAGGTACTAATTGAGCCACCAACATATTGAATTCTTCTAGGTGGTCTGCAACTCATCCTCCCTCTTCCATATTCAAGGAATATAATTTCTTCCTCAATAAAATTTTTTTTAATAAAGATTTCGCTTCATACATTTTACCAAGCTTAGCCCATAGCTTCTTTGCAATGTTTTCTTTATGGACATTGATCGGAGCAAAGTTTGCCAAGCATATTTTGATGAGACCCTTTTCTTTTAGTTCCATAACATCATACTAAGTTGTCGTGGTAGGATCTGAGGGCCTTTGGACATTCGCATGAACATCATCCCATAGATCTTGGTCTATTAGCAGATCTTCCTGTATTGACTTAAGTTTTCACCTCAAATGATAACCTGCAACTTGTTAGTACATCAAGAAAATACAAAACTACAAGAACTCAAGCTTCAACCAATGAAACAACATTAAATAAAGAAAATAAAATGATTATACCTTCATGGATTATGTCTCATTGTGTCCTAACCCCATTATTCTTGGATGCAGACGATTTGCACTCAAACAAGAATTGGTAGCTTCCAAGATGGCAAGTGTGGAATGGACTAATAGATGATATGATATGCAAAGCTATGCTATGAAAATGAGTTCTGCTAATTTTCTCAGAAACTCTTAAATGCTTAGACAAATGAACTCACAAATGCAAAGTTTAAAACTCCTACTCAAATATGAGATTAGCTATTAGTTTCAAAAATGGCTTAGGAGACCTCTATTTAGAGAATTTTTAGTGCATAAGCTTAGGTGGCACAGATCAACGGTCATGATTAAATCTTTCATTTTGGATGGCTATGAGCAAGAGGCTAAAGGTTGACAGAAAGGGGGAAGGAGAAGACAAGTGTCACTAATCTCACCTTTACTGAGGGGAAGACTGAGAGAATCTATGATTGGTTGGAGAATATTTATGAATGGAGGGACAAGTGGAGATGGACTAGGGTTAGGTGGACAAAACCTCCTCCAAGAATATAGGAGTGTTGGAGTAAAAATAGGGAGGTTTGAAAGATTATGTTCACGTACACATTTTATTCATGAATATGGAAGTTGGAGATAAGTGGCTCATAAATGATTTATTTTTATTGATTTAAATTAGCCACATGATGGATGAGCTGGCTAAGGTGGAGATGATGTGGAGATGAGGTGAGTTGGAAAGTGGTAATTAAATAATTATGAAATTATTTAATAATGAAACTATAGGATAGTGAATAATGCACAAATATGATAAGGAATGATAATTAAATATTAAATATTTAATTATTGGCTAACAAGAAAGAGGGATAATGAATGAATTAATTAAATGTTTCAACTCAATTAATTAATAGAAGAATATTAAATACTAACGAATTAAATAAATTAATCTTTTCAAACTAATCATTTAATAGGAGAATAATCATTAAATAAATATAAATATTTATTTAATTTCTCATAGCCAATTTTATGTGTATACATTTTGCCCCTCTTTGAAATGATGTTGGGACAACATTGTTTCAAAGATTAAATGAAGTCTTGATGATGCCCCTGACGATGATGAAAATTCTAATTGTGTGCCCCCTTGGGAGATTGGTTGTGAAAGTTTAAGAAATTTGATTGAGTGATTAATCTTACGATAATTGATTGAAAAGATTAAAAATAGGCCCTTCAATTAAATTTACTTTTGAAAAATAAATAAAATTTCCCCACTTTGAAAAATTAATTAACCATGGCTCATTTTATCCTTATTTGCAATTTGTCAACTTTTGCAGAGAAAAGAGAAACTATCCCAGAGTTCCGAGCTGGAAAGGTGGTGAACCTGTACGAGAACCACAGATTTGAGCATGTTCGATGAAAACAACGACCCATCAAGTATGACCCACCAGTGAGTAACCTATCCCAAGCTTAGCTTGATTTCTGTACAAATTTTCCATGTTTTTCACATGAATTAGGGTATTTTTGAAAAAAAATCATTTTTCTCGTTGTTGTTTTTTGCTTTTGTTTGGTAGGTTAGCGCTTCCGTTGACTAGGTTAGCATTTCTATTTGTTTCTCGCATTCATCCTTTTTGTTCACACACATGTCATGTTTGTTAGCATATATGATCTGTTAGCACTTTCATGAATTAGGTTTGCACATATGTATTGTGAGTTAGTGCATTTATTGTAGTTTGTGCTTTTCCATGGTATGATTGTACATTTGTGTTGTGGGTTAGTGCATATGTTCAATTTAGCACCTCTATTCATTATGTTATCACATATGTTTAGTTTAACATAGTATTATTGAAAAATGAACTTTTGTGATTGATGCAAAGTGTAAGTTCATTTTGATGAATGTGATTTGATGTTTGATAGATTGATGGACAATTGATGATGATTGATAACTATGATCGAAGAGTTGATTGATTTGATTGATTGATAATTTTTTATTGATTGCTTGATAGATGTTTTGATTTGATAAGATAACTGTTTGTTTAGAACCATGATTGATTTTTTGATAGGAGCTCAAAGAGACTAATATAGTCTCCGATGAAGAGCTTAATATGCTGATCATTTGATTAATATCATGAATTGTTTGATAGATAATATTTGCTTGAAATGGTTGATTGATAGGATAGATGATTGATAGACAAACTTGTCTGATTAAATAGGAGAAACTTGATGTTCTCCAGTGTTAGCAGAAATTCTTGATGATGCGCCACTTGGTTCCAGAGTTGAGTCAGGATGAGATTAGACGTATTGATGCTTGTGGTCTGTGTCACCTTTTGTATATGCCAAATATTACGCATAACAGGGGTCTTTTGATAGCATTGGCTGAGAGATGGCATAGTGAGCATAACACATTTCACCTACCCACTGGTGAGATTAGTGTTACGCTCGAGGATGTG
Organism: Cryptomeria japonica; assembly: GCF_030272615.1. Taxonomy (NCBI): domain Eukaryota; kingdom Viridiplantae; phylum Streptophyta; class Pinopsida; order Cupressales; family Cupressaceae; genus Cryptomeria; species Cryptomeria japonica. The sequence continues at coordinate 611,644,150 of NC_081412.1, read as the reverse complement.
TATAGTATCTTACATATCCCTGTTACTAGCGAGATTGTCCAATATGACTACCAGGATTAAGGAGGTACTAAGGCCTACATGGTAGTTTTTGGAGATGGGAGAATTGATGGTGGGGAGATCAAATGGGAGGATATGATTATGAATTATGAGACTCTCCTAGTTATACATGTAGGTTTGATTGGTGGATTTATTTATCGATATAGGAGATCACGAGGGTTTGCTATCAGATGAGGCATCATTCTCTAGAGAATGATGCAGCACCATACTCGATATGTGTGGGGTGTTTGCATGCTCGCACATATTTATCATGATTTACATCAAGTCGTGTATGATGATGGGGCTATTCTGTCTAATGGGTGCACACTCCTAGAGATTTAGTGTTGGGAGCACATAGTTTTCACATGGCGAATGCATGAAAGGATTAGAGGAGATTATCAAACTTTTGTGTACTTGTACAAAGGTATCTTTACTCAGCATAAGTTAGGTAAGCTAGAGTATTAGAGATGAGTTCTTGATTCTTTAGATGGTATTATTTTGTGACCATACATTCATTGTGATCCACGGTTAGAGGATGATTGTGTATTACCATTGATCTTACAGAGCAGATATCTGATTAGATGTACTCGTTTCATTATTGAGACACGGTTATTTGGTTAGCTTTTGAGACAGTTTGGCTACATTCAGCATATTCCTACTGGTGTGGCCATATACACATGACCATACAAGGAGAAATGAGATTGGGGTCCTTCTTTGTGTTTTGATGTAGCGTACGCAATTTTTGGATATTCCCATGGTGGTTCATTATTTGAGACCTCATGTTCTAGATGTGGGTATTGCAATAGATTATGCTCAGTATCTTCTTACTCATCCATTCCTTCACATTACTATTCCCACAAACCCTCCTCCCAGATCAGGAGGTGAGGAGTCAAATTATGATGATCCTATGGTGAGGAGGTAGAGATGAAGGTGAGAGGTCAGAGCTGCTCGAGAGGCTGGAGGAGATGAGGGGGATGAGGGTGGTGATGGTCATGGAGGGACATGAGGACAGAAAGGAGGCAAGGATAGAGTCTGTGGAGGACCTTTTGGATAGATTGGACAAGTTGGCAGGATAGGGAGACCACTTCCTATTACAGGTAGAGATGCAGGTCAGGTTGGGAGGGATGTAGGTAGAGAGAGTGGCAAGATTGGATCAGTGAGAGGACCACCTTCTCCTAGATTGGGTAGAGGTAGTGGATTATACATAGGTAAGGCGAGAGGGATTGATTTTGGTTAGTAATCTAGGTCCTGGGGTTATAGAAGCATAGGGAGGTTGGGATGAGGGTGAGGAGGATTTAGAGGACCATGTGCCACTTGTTCGTTAGTGGATCAGGAGATCCACATAGATTTAGACTCCAACTAGCAGAGAGGCAGGAGAGAGGGCTAGTGATGAGGCTATGTAGGATGATGCGCCTCAGTAGGATGTACCATAGAAAGAGACCATGGATGACCTCAAAGCATAAATAAATCATCTGAGATAATAGATACAAGCTCTCACTCTTGAGAGAGATAGAGCAGTGAGGAGATATCAAGATGTACATGATACAATCGATCATATACAGTAGGTTGGATCTGGTATACTCTCAGCTGATACCATTAGAGCATTATTCCAGTCTGGGAAGGAGACTACTCATTGGCAGAGGTTATATGAGGATCTGGTCTCAAAGAGAAAAAGAGAAGATAGCTATGCGATTATAGTCAGGATGGATACTAGCAGTGGTGGGGTTACGGGACCTCCTTAGAGAGACAAGGATAGGGGTCCAAGACCATTTGGTGGGTCTTCCCATCCACCTCCATAGAGAAAGATAGATTCAAGTGGTAGTGGCATTGGACACCCTTGATTTGAGACTTGATTTGTATTATGGGACATTGTATTGTATTAGTTATTGCTTTGGTATATCATTATATACTTGGACTTTTTATGTTTATGATGATATACAGACGTGGACTTCATATGATGCTTTGATTCATGATTTATTATGCATGCTATGATGATGATGACGACCTATATGCACTGATTACATGTATGATGCTATGATGATATTTTCTTTCCTTTATGAAGTATGTTGTCATAATGATCTAAATGCCTCTATGATATGATGATGATCTATATGCATTGATTACATGGATGATGTGACCAATGATTATATGATCTATATGATGATGAAAATGATTCTATGATGCTTAACTTAAATGACTAAATGCAATGATCTATATGAAAATTCTTATAATGATGAATTATGCAATTGATGTTTATTTCTATTCCATGATGTACATGCATATGATGATGAAATGATGAAATGATACTAATGAAATGCATTTGATTTTGATTTGATGATTGAAATGCCTATGATGATTAGATGATGAAATCATATGGTTAATGAATCTAAAGACAAAAAATGAAATTAAATGAACCCAATGCAACTAAAAATGATATGATCAATGCAAATTGTATTCTATTCAAACTAATGCAACTAATTAATGATGAATGGTGAACAATTTGATGGTTATGGTAACATCCAAACCTAATGATAGAAAGATGAAATGAACCTAAATAATTGAATGCAACTTAATATGATCAGTGCAAATTGTTTTTGTTTGTCCAAATATACTCAATCTTTATTTCTACCATTGATCTCGAATGAAATGGGATGAAATGCTTATAATGAAACTGACAATGAAATGATTATAATGCAACTAACAATGAAATGCTTATAATGCAACTGCGAATGACACTAATCTAAAATGATATAACTTAAATGATACTACCATTCCTCACATGCTTCCTTGTAACAGTGCTTGATTTCATCATTGAACTTTTAAATTATTGTAAGAAAATACAAGCAACTTGACATAATAATTGAAGTTGACCTAAGTATTTCTTACATGGATTTTGATATAGAAAGTTAATACAAGAAACTTGATATGATGAATCAAGTTGACCTGAGTATTTCGTACAAAACAGAAAAGGATTATCCCCTTTCATGCATGACTCGGAACATCCTCCATGATATTTTTCCGATCATATCCTTAGATGAGTACAAACATTACTAAGAGATAAACCACCATTAGCAATAAAAGAAAACAATCTTCCCCCATCATAGCTCCTCTAGTCATAGACATCATCGAGTTGCATAGGGTACATGATTGGCAAAAATCAAGATATAACCTTGAATCATTTATGTCGTACATATGTTCTCATAGTCATTAACTGATAAAATCATTTTGATGAATGATTATTGATAATCCTTTATTACTTGTTGGTTGGATCTTTTCATTCTGAGTTTCATGATTTAGTTGTTACAATTGTCTTGATCTTCGTTGTCTTGTTGCTCATTGTTTGTTTCAAAACCCTAGGTGTTTTTTGTTTTTTCTAAGTTTTTGAATGTTTTTGGATTTTTCAAAGCTTTTAAATATGCCCTTAGCAAATGTTTTTACGTTTTTTCCCCCAACAGAAACAAACTTTAGGATGGATATACAAAAGGATAATCCAAACCATGGTGGGATGTGATGTAGATATGATTGTCTTTGATAAAATTCAAGACAGTGACTACACTAAGTAGGTCAAAGATTGATAATTGTTGATAAGCTGCATATTTTTTGCTAATGGTTTAGAGCAATGGATGCAATAGATGAAATGGATATGCTAGGATGGAGAGACATGATAGGATGTATAGATGCGATAGGATGGATAGATGATCAAAGTGATCTCAAAGATGGAAGAACCCACTTTGAGATAGTGCCTTTACAAAGTTTTCGCTATCTAAATTTATTGCATTTTTTCATATATTTGATTTTTTTTTTAAATTTGACTGTTTTCATTGCTTTACACTATTTTTGTATTTTTTCTCTTTATGTTTTTTAGGGATTTTTGTTGCTTTTCTGATTTTTAGACTTTTTTTGCTTTTTCAATGTTTTTTGGTAGTTTCTACTGATACTTTTAAGCATACAAGTTCTTCAGATGCAAAGTATTGATAGGCTCATCAAACCAATCACCTTCTTGTGTAGATAATATGTATGCTCCTGAACCATATGCTTCTACAATGACAAAGGGACCCAACCAGTTTGGCTCAAATTTACCTTTCTTTTCTTGATCTTGTTGATTACGTGGATTTTCTCTTCGGACTATATCTCCAATCTGAAAAATTCATGGCTTAACTCTATGGTTTTATCTTTTCTCCATTCTCTATTGGTATGCCTTTGAATGATCTGAAGCATTTTGGTGACGTTCCTTAATCAACTCAAGTTCTTGAAGCCTAGAGACTCATTATTCTTCCTCTGGGATAAGATCTTTCAAGGACACCCGTAGAGAAGGTATCTCTACTTCTATTGGTAATATTTCTTCTGATCCATACAAGACAATATGGATTTTCCCATGTTGGTGTATGAATTATAGTTCGGTATGCCCATAAAGAAAGATTTAGCTGAATATGATAGACTTTACCAGCTTCATTGACTGTTTTCTTCAAGATCTTTAGGATTGTTTTATTTGATGGCTTAGCTTGGCAATTTCCTTGTGGATAATATGGTGTTGAGAACCTATGTTGGATATGGAATCTCTCACATAGTTCCTTCACATCTTTATTCTTAAATAGCCTCCCATTATCAGTGATGATGGTCATAGAGACTCCTTAGAGACAGATTATGTAGGTCAAGATGAATGATGATATTTTCTTTCTTGTCACCATTTTCAAAGGCACTGCTTCAATCCATTTACTGACATACTCAGTAGCAGTCAAAATAAACTTATGTCCATTAGAAGATAAAGGATTTATTTTACCCACTAGGTCAAGTCCCCATTGAGAGAATGGCCATGATCCTACCATAGGATGCAGTTCTTGTGCTAGTGCATGGATGAGATTCCCATGGATCTAACATTGTTTTCATTTCTTCGCATGGGTATGTACAGGATCATGGTGTACCAAAACATGCCCTTAAATGGCAATGAAATTTTAGAAAATCAGAGTTATGCAACTCGACATGAAAATTTGAATAAGTTATGAACATTATTTTTAAAATATGTAACAAGAGAATCTATAGAAAATTGAATGTAGTTTCTAAGCTACTAGTTGATTTTTGAAAAAAAAAAATCCCATTTCATGAAAATTTCAAATTTCAATGCAATGGTACTAAAATTTCAAGAAAAAGATAAGAAGTAGACGTATGTCTGACCACCCAAACCACAATCAAATAATAATTTTTTTTTATAATATTTATAATATAAGTATTCTAGACTCATGTCTGGATGTGACACATATTTTTTTATAACTTTTTATAAAGTAAATAATTACTTATGAGTTTATTACTACAACTTTTCAGAAATTCAGAAACTCCTACGTTTGACCACCTTAAGTTGGTTAAAACCTTACGAAATTTAATTTTTTTAATTTTTTCCTATAGTAGACGAAGCATAGGATGTGATGCATGTTTCAGATTCAAAAAAAATTATATCGTTTGAAAGTTATGTTTTTCAATTAGTCTATCATTCAGGACTAGTGTCATAATTCAATTAGAAAATAAATAATAATTATTTATTAAAGTTGAAATAAGACAAGCCTTATATTGTTGGAAAACTGGGAATGTCCTTAAAAAACCCTTTTTGTTTCATCAATTTTGGCTACAAAAAAAGTCGTCAACCACCAGTGTAAAGTTTGGAAAATCAAGGAATATTGAAAAACACATTTTTTCAGTTGACTTTCTAGGCTTGTCACTTGCAAGCCAAATCCCAAAGCATTCCCAAGCCAAAATTTTAAATTTTAAATTTGTACAACAAAAAATCGGATATCCGATTTTAATAAGTAAACTCACTAACTAAATTTGCACATAATTAATCTATTTTTTATTAATATATTAATATATAATATTTTAATGTATTAATTTATAAATAAATTAGTATATGATATTAGGGAGAGAGAGAGAGAGAGAGAGAGAGAGAGAGAGAGAGAGAGAGAGAGAGAGATGGGGAGGGTGAAGGGAGAGAGACGGTTAGAGGGAAGGGAGAGAGAGATAGAGAGATTAGGGGAGAGGGAGAGAGATATTATTGGTCCTATGGTATCCTAAGGGGTTATATTATGTCCTACAACCCCTTAGGACACCATATAACCCCTTAAGAAACCAAATTGTGTCGTTATGGGTCATATTGTATTCTAAGGGGTCATATTATATCATATGACCCCTTAGGACACAATGTGACCCTTTACGACTCTATATGGTGTCATTATGGGTCATATGACACCTTATGGCACCATATGGTGTCGTTAGGGGTCATATTGTGTCCTACGACCCCTTAGGACACCATATGACCCCTTAAGGCACCATATTGGATCATTATGGGTCCTATGGTGTACTAAGGGGTCATATTGTGTCATACAACCCCTTAAGACACCATATGACCCCTTAAGACATCAAATTGTGTTGCTAAGGGTCATATGGTGTCCCAAGGGGTCGTGGGACACCATATGACCCCTAAGGACAACATACGACCCCTTATGACACCATATTGGGTCGTTATGAGTCCTATGGTGTCCTAAGGGGTCATATTGTGTCCTACGACCCCTTCGGACACCATATGACCCCTTAAGACACCAGATTGTGCTGTTAGGGGTCATATGGTGTCCTAAGGGGTCATGAGACACCATATGAGCCCTGAGGACAATATACGACCCCTTACAACACCATATTGGGTTGTAATGGGTCCCATGGTGTCTTAAGGGGTCATATTGTGTCCTATGACCCCTTAGGACACAATATGACCCCTTAAGACACCAAATTGTATTTTTAGGGGTCATATGGTATCCTAACGGGTCATGGGAGACTATATAACCCCTAAGGACAACATACGACCCCTTATGACACCATATTGGATCGTTATGGGTCCTATGGTGTCCTAAGGGGTCATATTGTGTCCTATGACCTCTTAGGACACCATATCACTCCTTAAGACACCATATTGGGTCGTAATGAGTTCTATGGTGTCCTACAGGGTCACATTATGTCCTACGACCCCTTAGGACACCATATGACACCTTAAGAAACCAAATTGTGTCGTTATAGGTCATATAGTGTCCTAAGGGGTCATGGGATACCATATGACCCCTAAGGATAATATAAAACCCCTTATGATACCCTAGCTCAAAAGATGGCTCCCTAAGGATAATAAATAAGATTGTCATTTCACTATGTGGGTTTTTTCATTAGTATTATTAGTCATTATGAGCTAGCCTTGTGCATGTATATTAGATGTGCTATTATGTGTCTTCAAATAATTGATCTAGTTAATGCAATCTTCTAGATCTAAAGTTTCTATGGAACATGAGAGATCAATCTTAGGTTTGCGTCTAGCTTTCACCAAGGTAATAGAATTTTTTTCATTTATTCTAAGGTCCCCCACAAAATTATATTTTTTCATTACACCACTATGAGTAGATGTCGGATAAAGATTCAATATCATATCACAATTTGATTCAAGAATGTAATATTGGGTGAAATAGTTTCACCTAAATTACATGACATATTTTTTTTTGACAAAACTCTATAACATGAAACAATAAGTTTTCTATATTCTCATTTTAAAACATAGATAAGATTGAATTCACATAGATTGTTTTGTCTAGATTATTTTTGAGCAAAAATGTTCTTGTTGAAACACTTTTGTCTCAAATTGTCTATATGACGACCTTTGTGGTATTTTAACCCTTGTTGAAAAAAATCAATTTTAACTCTATATTTCTTTAGCTAAGAGTACTTTTATGAAATTTAAAAAAAATGATAAATATAAAAAGAAATGATACTAGCCCATGAAAACTATGATGTTTTGATTAAGTTTGACTTAAAAAAAAATATTCATCATTTTTAAATTCAAAACATAAACATCACTTTAAGCTAATCTAAGTTAAAAAATTATATTTGTAGTGGTTGTTTGCTTTATAAAATGTGATTTTGTTCTATAATTTTGTCCTAACCTCCTTTATTATGAGCAACGTCTTACATTATCACATCAAGAAAAAAAAAAATATGATGAAGAAGTAACTTGACAAATAGGTTGTTAAAGAAAAAACGAAGCAACAATTCGTTATAAAATTCAATCTAACATTTAATTTCTACAATTGAAATATTATCAAGTGGTCTCAATGTGTCATCTAATATAATTATTCAAATACAATTATCAATTATTTGACATGAATTATTCATTATCTAGCATCTGGACATGTAATATGTTGCATGATTAAAAAATTTGTGGGTTTTTAATGAAAAATAAAATTTTCACTAAATGTGGATGTGCCTACAGATAAAAAGGTATCAAACACAAAATTTACCCAACAAAACATGATGAATGTCTGGTTAAGTCAACCTAAATAAACTATCACATTGTAGAGTGCAAACAAGTTAAACCTACATGTGAGAATCAAACATTTAATTTTGAGCAATGAAAGATTATATTGACCAAAGATATTTTTGAACCATTAATTTAACTGTACCTTTTCGATGATTAAATTGAAATTCTAGCCTATTAAAACTGGTCCTTATTTTTACCACTTAGCACTTTGCATGAACCATAGAAGTAAAAGCCATGAGCACCTTAACATCTACAATAACAAATTGACCATTCCAACTTAACCCTAAATGTGACCCTTAAAGTTCACAATCTCGACAATAGTAAATTTTTTATGCACAGTCATGTTGTCAATGGTGTCCCTCGTACCATGTTGAAGGGAATATCGACGGAGAGCAAATCACAGCAAAAAAATTTCATCCTCGGCTGAGATGTTGAACGGGCGTTTGGCTATGATTGGTCTCACAACGTTGGCCGTTACCAAGTTCATTAAGGGAGGCCCTCTTATATAATTAAATTTTTCTTCTACAATTTCAAGAGTCTAGGCCAATGGAAGAAATAAATGAAAAGTAACAATTTAAATTTTATAATATACTAGACTATAGGTAGATCTAGAAAGAAATTTTTAATCTAGAAGAAGGGATGAAATTTCAATTGTAAAACTATTTCAATCATGGCCTTATATGTGGAGCATACAGTGGGAGCAATGATAAAAGTAAAATTGAAAAAGTATTTGTCGTTGCAAATAAAATACTAACAATTTTAATTCTTTTTGTTTGTGTAGCATCTTATTTGGAGTAATGTTCCTTGGTTCAATTTTAGTTATCATGTGGCATTATAAGTAGCAATGGTCTTACACATCTCATATTCATAGTACATATTACAAGAGTACCACATTCTTTCTCAATATTCATTTATCAAAAACCTAATAGATAATCCTTTGTTAACTTTTAAGATGTTGTGAAACAATAAACAATTAATTGTAATTAATTATCTGTGTAGAACACGCCCTTCTCCAAATTCAACTCTCTACATAAAATGTTAGAATAATTTTCACACTTTGTCTATGGTTTAGATTCTACAAACTGGTCATATTTCTTTTGAGTAATTATCTCACCTAGTTTGCATACACCAACTTATTGAATGTGTTCGGAATGATTAAAGCGAGAGAGGCTCCAAACCCTTAACAGAATAGCGAGGAACTTACAAGTAGTGTGACCACAAACACCAAAAAGGAGGAAACCCCCATTTTGAAAGAGAGGCTTTTGATCGAAGCACACAAATGGCAGGAACAAAGGTCTCAGACCCTCAATATGCTTACATTTTTAAACAAACGGGTTTAGGAGAGCACTTTGAACCATAATACAAGCAAAAACCCTTTCACTAGTGATAAAATAGCTAAAGAAATAGAAATATAATAGCGGTTTTTGAAAGGCTTCCTACAATGTTTTTCCTAAAGGACCTCCATGAACATAGATTCTTTGAAAAGAGAAGATACCACAAAGGTCTCAAAAATAGCTGGTTCTAGAAAGCGCCTAGAAATCTCATGATAGTTGAAACACTTAGCCATTCCAAAGAAACACAAAATAGTATAGTCATAGAATGGACAAGAGTAGACAATCCTAAAGGGTTTTGAGAGGCGCCCCTAAACATTTTACTTGTAGAAATCCCTGCACGAAACACACTTTTGACCACATCCACAATAGTAATAGCCAAACTAAGATAGCCAACACCTATAAGGGTATTGATATACTATGAGTCTCACACAACCATAGAATCCCTCACTCTCCCTCCCCTCTAGCAAACGACTTTCATATCTACAATAGTATCCCAACCACCACAATCCAACACAATCACCTATGTCTCAACAACTAGTGGAACCCACCAGAAACCTATAGCCATAAAGGCAATGTCCAGATTATGAACAATTAAAAACATCTCCCTAAAAGAACACCTAGAAGAATGAACCCTTCATAGGAGAGATTATAGGGCTGAGTATGGAGAGCAAAAAATTCTATAGAGAAAGGAAAAACATGGAAGAAGCCCTATCAATTTTCTATGATAAAAAGAGTGAGAGAAGCAAAGCCAGGAAGAACTTGGATGGAGGCTACAACCAAAAGTATCTTTTCAAGCTCTAGGAAGATATGGCTGAGTTTATTATGAGGTACATAACCCTTGATGACTGCTTTGCTATTATTTTCACTTATCATATTACTATTTTGAATCACTTCAGTCATGATAAAAAAATCTCGATGTCATTTTATTTACTTTTCCTCTCTTGAGCATTCTATTCACAAGCATTTTGAAAATGAGGAAAATCCGATTCTGCATGAGGGGTTAATACTCCTAATTATGGAGTATGCTAAGGCTCATGATGTAAACCCCTCCCCTATCTTGAGAAATCCCAAACCCCTAGCCAGGCAGGATGTTCAGATATGGATTTTGATGAGGAGGGCGAGATGGCCATGGACTAGAATGATATCCAAGTCCCAAAAGACTCTGAATACAAAGCCTCAGAGGATGAGGGCCCCTCGCAGAAGCCGATGCCCAACACTACTAGTAGCATATCAAACCTATGTTGAAGAAAACCTCTATAGAATACATATTCCCATCTACAAGATAAAAGTGCATGCAATAATATAAGATGGGGTGATCAAATGAAATCAAGAGTAGAATAAATTAAAGTTTGTAAGGCATGCATGAATCAAAGGTAATAAGAAAGCTCTATGGGAATGCAATAAATGAAATAACCACAATGTAGAATCAAATATTGAGTGTGTAAGCATAATGCAAAGAACATCCATAAAATCCCAAAATCTAATGTAAATAAACTAGTAAAGATACAAGAGTATAGTTTGCATTCAAATCTTATTTATGCTTAAGAGAATGGGTAGTTAGTTAAAGTATAAAAGATGAAATTCTAATGTAGAAGTATTAAACTTTAAAGATAAACCTTAAGGAGTGTAATTCAAATTCACAAAGATGTAAGAAAAATAAATAAGTTCCTTAAATTATCTAGGGCAATAAGAAAACATACAATCATTGAAGAAATAATTAATCAACGTAAAGAATATGGGGCTTATCATTATCATAAAAATAAAGAAATACAAAACTTAAAATATTGGATGTGAAACTTAGATCAACAATTAATTATGGGAGAATGTTTTTTATTATATTAGAAGGGAGAAGGCCCTGAACCTACAAAACAACAAAATCAAAGTACAGCAACAAAAGAGGTGGCATAAAAAAACCAGACAAGAAAGCCCAACCAATTGTTCCTCAAAAGTAATAAAAAATTAACATGACTCTATAACTAAACATACTAATATTAAATGAGAACCACCTTTCAAGCATAGTAAAAGTAATTTGAGTATCAACAAGATTAAGAACTTTAACTATAGAGACAATCATCATAAAAGTCTTTTTTACATGGCATGCAAGCCTCATACTATCAGATATACTAACTACAACCACTACTATCTTAACCAGAGTATTAAATAAATCAAAAAATAAGAAAACTATCATAATCATTGTTGATCATATTCTAATTTTGCTGATGTCTATTAACCTTATTCACCCAAGTATCCTCCTGATTGTCCTCCCTATCTTCAATGTCCTCATCCATCTTCCCTTCCTTTTCTAGCTTTCTTGCTTTCTTCTTTATCTTGCTTGGTCCTGGCATGAACCCCATTGCAACCTTTCTCATGATACCATCAGTGATGGTGTAAAGAGCATCAAATTCCTCACATATATTATCAAAATGCTTCCTGTAGTCATCAATTTTTTCTTCCAGGTTCATGACTCTCTCCTTAAGCTCCCTAATCTGATCCTCCAAGTTTTTGCTACTTTCTTTGTTCATCAGCAAATCTAGTGAGTAGGGAACCATCTCCTCTTCCTCTTGAGGATTGGAAAGTTCTGAGTTGTGGTCAGAATCCTCCATGACCTCCTCAGATTCACGCTCTCCTTCCATCTCCTCCTTGTATTGCTCTTCTTCTTCCTCTTCTTCTGCTTGGAACTCTTCATCCTTTGAATCCTCATTGGATACATCCTCCATGTTGTCAATAAATGATTTTCCAATCCTCTTGAGGATTGGAAGGCTATGAGTTATGGGAGAATGTTGTGCTTGGTGTCAATAACTGACTTTCTTTTGTTAAAAAAATTTAAGTCTCTTTTTGATGAAGATATTTGATCCTAAATATTAAATATATATTTCTCTAGTTAATTATATGCTTGGACACTTGATATTAACAAGCACATACTAATTTGTTTTGCTTTAATGTGCATATATTTGGTTTGATAAATTTTGCATAATATAATTCACTTTGCGTGATGTCGATATCCAAGTTGATGTATGATCAGGTGCTATTTATAAAAATATTTTAAAAATATGTTCCTCAAAATATAATCACAATGACAAAAAATAGCTTTATGAATGAAGAATAAAAATCTACAAATCAATGATCAAAAGAATCAAGATATACAATACCATGAACAAGTTTCATGGATAAATATATCACTTATAAACTAATTATAACATTTATAACACAAACAAAAAAAAACCATAAAAATAAAGGAAGAGAGCATATGTGTTTTATTTCCATTATTAAAATACCAAATATCTACATAAATAATTTTTTTTATTAAGTATCATAGAACAACATTACAATAAAGCTCATAATTTGCTCATTCGAGCGACCAAGAGTCACAACTTAGAATTCCACAAAGGTGTCCCTCATGGGAGTTGAACTTGGGTCTCCACATTGAAAACTCAATGCTTTAACCAACTATCTACATAAATAATTGATTTCTAAGTGTTATTATTAATAAATAATTGAATTGATATATCTTTCTTTGTTTTCTACATCATATATTTATACATAAACACTTTAAAATTTTATTAAATTTACAATCAAGATGATACATTAATATCATAAACTATCAATCATCTCTATATAATTGAATTATTGAATTATTTACTCATGATTATTATTGATCAAATTCTACATTTAATTAATTTTTTTCTTTTAATTTTAATCCTACGAGATTATAAAAATATGCATCTTGAAGAATATATCATTACCCACCTTTCTCATTCAAAGAGAAATCCAACAATAAAAATCACAGACCACATGTTTTAATCAAACTTCACAGAAAAAATATCACAATAACATCTGAAATTTTTGTCACAATAACAACTCAAATTACTAAAATATATTTCTAAACTCGTTTCCCTGAAACGCTGTAGGACTAAGCAAAGTTTCAAAATAATATCAAACTGAAACTCGAGTGAGCTATGTCCACGTTGAGTGGGCGAGAAATCGGTAGAATCTTCACGTTCGGGAGGCGACTAATGTGTGGAAACTTCACCTCTTCACGTTGGGGAGGCGAGTAAATTGAACAGTGACTATGACAGACGGCGTGTTTTAATCGAACTTCCCAGAAACAAATTCGCAAAACATCTCAATTTTTTGTCGCAATAACAACTCATATTCCCAAAATATCTTTCATGTCCACCTTTGAGTGGGCGAAAAATTGGTAGAATCTTCACGTTGAGGAGGAGAGTAATGTGTGGAAACTTCACCTAAACAAATTTGCGGGATATTTAAAAGCCACGTTTTCAAATTTTCACACACTGGATTGTAACCTCACGACATTCGCTTCCCTGATTCGGTCCATTTTACACCACCAAATTCGATCCTTCCCAAGCTATAAAGCCAACAACGAGTCCTCAAGGAGATATTCTAAGTATCAATCATTCTTAAGCAACTCGAAAGGAAAGTACTCTTACAGAATTCATCTTTTCTTAGCACTCATCGATGGCGGCCATGGCTTCAATGATGATGAAAGCACCCGCAGCACTTAACTGCGGGGCAGTCAAAACGAATAGTCATATCAGTAGATTGCCCAACAGTAGCCTCCAAGTCAAGTGCATGGCTGCAAAGGTTTGCTATTTTGCTGTTGTTCGTTTAGCTATTTTGCTCTTTATTCTTATGAAGCTTTGGCTAATGCGTTTTATTTTGGTACGTGGATCAGGATCCAAAGGAAACGTCTACCAAGGTAAGAAACGCTCTAGATGCCCAAGTTATAGTTTATTTATATGATGTGCACAATTTATCTGATTTAGAAAATATGAAATCCAGGTGAGCACGAAATTTGGCGACCTGTTTGCGTTCTCAGGGCCTGCGCCGGAGATCATCAATGGAAGGGCGGCTATGTTGGGGTTCGTATCGGCCATTGCAGTGGAGGTGGCCAGCGGAAGAGATTTGCTGTCGCAGGTGAATAGTGGAGGACTGTCGTGGTTTGCGTTAACTGCAGGATTAATGACGGTGGGGACACTGGTGCCCCTGTTCAATGGAATATCGAGGGAGAGCACGTCGCAGCCAATATTTTCATCCACAGCAGAAATGTGGAATGGGCGCTTTGCTATGCTCGGCCTCCTCGCATTGGCTTTCACTGAATACGTCAAGGGTGGACCGCTTGTATAAACACCTTAATATCTATTTCTATTCAAGCACAAGCTCCAGTATTGGAAGCTCTCACATGGCATTCCATGTTCCAGTGGAATTTTCTTGTACTGTTTAGAATGTCATACAGTTCAATTATACAAAACCTTGTAAAAAAATTCAATCTTATACTATAAAGAAAGTTTGAGTTCAACGACTAGGGAACTTTACTATTTTTTGAAAGCTTGTTAAACAACAGATTTCTTAGCGTTTAAATACTCTTATACATTTCAAATATGTTCAAAATAATTCAAATCAATGCAAGAATTTAAATATCTGGTGAACTGGAAGATTTCTAATTGGTCTACCAATTTATGTAGATGTTCAGTTTTATCATACATATATTAGTTTTACCTATGCACTAATTCATTAATATTTGTTATTTACCTTCATTTTACAATTCTTGTGGCCTAAGTCATTTTGACATGCATAAAATTAATTATGTGTCGTTATATCTGATTCCTACAATTTTAAAACTCAAATTCAAATTTTAGTTTATTCATAATCATTTGTTATTTGTCAAAGCTAATTAAACACATGTTTACATGATTTATGGTTATCTTCTTGTATTTAAAGGCAAATTGATTTGCATTCTTTTAAAAGTTATGTATTGAAACTTATATATCCCCATTTAAACTATATTCACATACATTCATTATTTAAATTTGTAATATATTACAATCAATTTACACGCACATCTAGACATTCACTCCATGTATTGAGATTATCATTTCACTATGTGAGTTTTTTTTCATTCGTATTCAAGATTGATCATATCGTCTATTGGAATGAACCTAACATTTTAAACTTCAAATTTAAGTTCTTAGATCCTAGCCTCATTTATCAATCATTATGAGCTAGCCTTGTGCATGTTTGTTAGATGTGTTATTATGTCTCTTCAAATCATTGATCTACTTAATGAAATCTTCTAGATCTAAAGTTTCTAAGCAACATGAGAGATCAATCTTAGGTTTGCTTCTAGCTTTCACTATGGTAATTGAATTTTTTTCATTCATTCTAAGGTCATCCACAAAATTATATTTTTTCATTACACCACTATGAATAGATGACGGATAAAGATTCAATATCATATCGCAATTTTATTCAAGAAAGTAGTATTAGGTGAAATAGTTTCACCTAAACTACATGACATAATTTTTTTTTGACAAAACTCTATAACATGAAACAATAAGTTTTCTATATTCTCATTTTAAAACATAGATAAGATTAAATTCACATAGATTGTTTTGTCCAAAATATTTTTGAGCAAAAATGTTCTAGTTGAAACACTTTTTCCTCAAATTGTCTATATGACAACCTTTGTGGCATTTTAACCCTTGTTGAAAAAAAGCAATTTTAACTCTAGATTTCTTTAGGTAAGAGTACTTTTATGAAATTTTAAAAAAATGATAAATAAAAAAAGAAATACTACTATCCCATTAAAACTATGATGTTTTGATTAAGTTTGACTTAAAAAAAAATATTCATCATTTTTAAATTCAAAACATAAACATCACTTTTAGATAATCTAAGTTGAAAAATTGTATTTGTGATGGTTGTTTTCTTCATAAAATGTGATTTTGTTCTAAACTTTTGTCCTAACCTCCCTTATTATGAGCGAAGTCTTACATTATCACATCAAGAAAAAAAGAAATATATGATCAAGAAGTAACTTGAACAATAGGTTGTTAAAGAAAGAACGAAGCAACAATTCTTTATAAAATTCAACCTAACACTTTATTTCTACAACTGAAATTTTATCAAGTGGTCTCAATGTGTCATCTAATATAATTATTCAAATGGAATGATCAATTATTTGACATAAATTATTCACTATCTAGCATGTGGACAGACAATATGTTGCATGATTCAAAAATTTGTGGGTTTTTAATGAAAAATATTCTTTTTTTTTTTGTTGATTATAAGGTAAAAACTGAAATACATCAAAGTATATTTTGTGTTCACAGGTGAATAAAGCCTAACAATCTAGACAAACCCACAAATACTTTCCAGTATACCAGTCATCGATTACATTTACATTACATCCTAATACCAAACCTAGGCTTCTAGCTACAACCATATACATTTATCAATATGAAGCAAAGCCTAGTACAAAATGCCAACAATAGAATATGTCAAAATAGCAACCAGGATTCTATACACATGGGGTCAAAAAAGAACAGGGTGCCACAAATAGAAGTCTTTTCTAGAACCAAGCTACCCAGAAGGGGGCCTTCCATCCACGCCAACCTCTGATCATCCAACCTCCTGGCATTACTAATCATTTGCTAGTGATTCATCACTCCATTCCCTCTTATCTCTTTCATGAGTGCATCTAAGGTGTTGACAAAGGGAGTTCTCTCTTCACGTAACCTTCCCCATGTATATCCATGCGAGAGCTCATAGATAAAAATCGTGGTATGTCCATCCTTAGGAAATATGTTAAATTTTTCTTTGTTCAGTCTGATAACCATTGTGACCTGCGAGATGACAATATGGAATGTGAGTCTACGTAAAGACTTAGTAAGCACCCTTTCTATCCATTGATACTTCTCTAAATTCCTAATCCTCAAAATGTACCAAATAATTTCATATCAAAATAAATTTGAGAACTGATTGGTGTATGTTTTAAGTCCTCTAATAAAACCTTGCAAATGTTACAGAAATCATCAATAACATTTTCACTAAATGTGTATGTGCCTATAGATAAAAAGGTATCAAACACCAAATTTACCCAACAAAACATGATGAATGTCTGGTTAAGTCAACCTAAGTAAACTATCATATTGTAGAGTGCACACAAGTTAAACCTACATGTGAGAATAAAACATTTAACTTTGAGCAATGAAAGATTATATTGACGAAAGATATTTTTGAGCCATTAATTTAACTTTACCTTTTCGACGATTAAATTGAAATTCTAGCCCATTAAAACTGGTCATTATTTTTACCACTTAGCACTTTGCATGAACCATAGAAGTCAAAGCCATGAGCAACTTAACCTCTAAAATAACAAACTGACCATTCCAACTTAACCCTAAATATAAACCTTAAAGTTCATAATCTCGACAATAGTAAATGTTTTATGTGCAGTAATGCTGTCAATGATGTCACTGGTCCCATGTTGAAAGGAATATCGGCAGAGAGCAAAACACAGAAAATATTTTAATCCTCAGCCGAGATGTTGAAGGGGCATTTGGCTATGATTGGTCTCACAGCGTTGGTCATTACCGAGTTTGTTAAGGGAGGTCCTCTTATATAATTAACTTTTTCTTCTACAATTTCAAGAGTCTAGGCCAATGGAAGAAATAAATGAAAATTGCTAATTTAAATTTTGTAATATACTAGACTATAGGTAGATCTAGAAAGAAATTTTTAATCTAGAAGAAGGGATGAAATTTCAACTGTAATACTATTTCAATCATGGACTTATATGTGGAGCATATAGTGGGAGCAATGATAAGATCCTGTAAAATCAAAAAATTATTTGTGTCCTTACAAATTAACAATTTTAATTATTTTTGTTTGTGTAGCATCTTATTTGGAGTAATGTTCCTTGGTTCAATTTTAGTTATCATGTCGCATTATAAGCAACAATGGTCTTACACATCTCATATTCATAGTACATATTACAAGAGTACCATATTATTTCTCAATACTCATTTATGAAAAAAATAATAGATAACCCTCTGTTAATCTTTTAAGATGTTGTGAAACAATAAACAATTAAGTATAATTAATTATCTTTGTACAACACATCCTTCTCCAAATTCAATTCTCTACATAAAATGGTAAAATAATTTTCACGCTTTGCTATGGTTTAGATTCAATAAACTAGTCATATTTCCTTGAGTAATTATCTCACCCAATCGCATACACCAACTTATTGAATGTGTTATGAATGATTAAAATGAGTGAGGCCCCAAACCCTTAACATAATAATGAGGAACTTACAAGTAGTGAGACCACCAACAACAAAAAAGAGGAAACCCCCTTTTTGAAAGAGAAGCTTTTCATTAGAACACACAACCGGCGAGTACAAAGGTCTCAAACCCTCAACAAGCTTACATTTTTAGAACATAGGGGTTTAGGAGAGCACTTTGAACCATAATACAAGAAAAAACCCTTGCACTAGAAATAAAATAGCTAAAGAAATAGAAAGCTAATAGCGGGTTTTGAAAGGCTTCTTGCAATCTTTTTCCTAAAGGACCTCCATGAATAGAGACATTCTTCGAAAAGAGAAGATAACATAAAGGTCTCAAAAATAGTTGGTTTTGGAAGGCACCTATAAATCTCATGATAGTTGAAACACTTAGCCATTCCAACCAAACACAAAATAGTATATTCATAGAATGGTCAAGAGTAGCCAATCCTAAAGGGTTTTGAGAGGCACCCGTAAACCTTTTACTTGTAGGAATCCCTACAAGAAACACACTTTGGACTACCTTCACAACAGAAATAGCTAAACTGAGATAGCCAACACCTATAATGGTGCTGATATACTATGAGTCTCACACAAACATAGAAGACCTCACTCTCCCTCCCCTCTAGCAAGAAACTTTCATATCTACAATAGTATCCCAACCACCACAATCCAACACAATCACCTATGCCTCAAAAACTAATGGAACCCACCAAAACCCTATAGCCATAAATGCAATGGCCATATTAAGAACAATTAACAACATCTCCCTAAAAGATCACCTAGAAGAATGAACCCTTTATAGCAGAGATTATAGGGCTAAGTATGGAGGGCAAAAAATTCTGCAGAGAAAGGAAAAATAGGAAAGAAGCCCTATCGATTTTTTATGATAAAAAGCGAGAGAAACAGAGTCAAGAAGAACTCAAATGGAGGCTACAACTGAAAGTATCTTTTCAAGCTCTGGGCAGATATGGCAGAGTTTATTATGAGGTACATAACCCTTGATGTTCGCTTTGCTATTATTTTCACTTATCATTTTACTATTTTAAATCAGCTCAGGCCTGATAAAAAAATATCGATGTCATTTTATGTATGTTCATCTCTTGAGCATTCTATTCACAAGCATTTTCAGAATGAGAAAAATCTAGTTTTGCATGAGGGGTTAATACTCCTAACTATTTCCCAAACCCCTCGCCAGGAAAGATGTGTACAATGTTTCAGATATGGATTTTGGTGAGGAGGGCGAGATGGTCATGGACTGGAATGATACCCAAGCATCAAATTACTCTGAATACAAACCCTTGGAGGATGAGGCCCTAGCGCGAAATCCCATGCCCAACACTACTAGTAGTAGGAAAATGAAAAACCCACCTAGATGGGAAACAAAAAAGTTAAAAACCTTGTCTCTCAACCCCAAAATTTGGGCCCTCAAAATCTAAAAAAGAAGAAAATGGGAAAGAGAGAGGAGACTCAACATAAAAGGGAGGGTGAAATTAAACTTGATATTCCCCTTTCTATGGACCCCGATGAGCTTAAAAGCGACAAGATAGATGTTGATAGGCTACTGGGTAATTCACTTTCTAACCAGGAAAATTGTTTCCACTGGGTTTTTGGCGAAATTAATCTTTTGAAAGAAGGTATCAAGGACATCATAAACTCTTTCACTAAGATTCTAACACCTGAAAAAACTAATAAACTCCTAAACCTAACTCAAAAAATTACGGAAGATATCAAGGTCATGAAAACAGAGCATGAGGCTAGGCTTGGCAACTTGGAGAATGACATAAAGGATTTAAAGGGAAAGCTCAAGGGTTTAGTGGAGATTAATAAAGAGGCAATGTTTAATAGTGTAGAAGGACTCAAAAAAGTAAATGAGAAAATTTCCACTCAGAAAGCTCAACCAATCAGATCCGATCTATCCTCAGATGTTAATGTAAACAAGAAGAACCAAGATATGTAGACCTCTACATGACCCTCCTCTGGGACTAGGAGAAAAAAACAAGAAAGATGCAGTTCAAGATTTATCATGGAAGAGGTCTAGGAGATCAACAATAGGACGATTTAGAAGAATGTCGAGCTCATGAAAGCTCTTAGTTAGTTGTGTTTGGAATGTGTTTTTTGCTGTCATTTTCTATTTTGTTTGTTGAACTGTATGGGTTGCTTCCCTTATTTCTGTTATTGTTTAGCTGTTGTTTAGACTCTGGTTATGTTTTGATGGATTTGGGTTTCGAGTCCCTATAAAACCCATTTACCTCAATCAAAAACACCTAGAAGAATAAGGAGAGAAGGAGGCATGTGCCAATACCCTGGAT
This sequence comes from Cryptomeria japonica, assembly GCF_030272615.1. Classification (NCBI taxonomy): domain Eukaryota; kingdom Viridiplantae; phylum Streptophyta; class Pinopsida; order Cupressales; family Cupressaceae; genus Cryptomeria; species Cryptomeria japonica. The sequence continues at coordinate 611,623,045 of NC_081412.1, read as the reverse complement.
GACTACATCCACTAGAGGAAGTTGGTAGTCATCATTGAAACAAGCATGAAGGAGGCTACATACTCTTAAATGCCTATAGGGTAACCAACCCTCAGTGTACATCCAATGCCAACCTACTTAAAGTAGAGAAACACCAACTCCAAAAGGGCACCATCATCCATAGAAGGGGATACAGTCAAAATATAAATGTGAAAATTATACAAATTCTATGGAATTTATGAAATTTTTGGAAGCTTTATATTTTCTCTTAGATATAGATCGTAGGTTGAGGCTTGAAAGATAATATAATTCCCTCCTAGTATCCTTGCCTTGCAAAACAGACCAACCATCCCAAAAACAAAAAACACACAAAAACATGCACTCGAAAAGTGTGCAAACATCTTGAAATACTATGTCAGCATATGTTAGTTTGAAATCAAGCAACACATTGAAATGGACCGCCATATTATAGCAGATATCATGATGATAATCAGAAAATGCTCCAGTGAGGTCACATAATTCTCCCAGGACTAGGAGAATTATATAATTTTAGCTAGGATTCATAGACCATTCGTCCACAGGTGACAAATACAGAGCATATAACTTCATATGAATATAATTCTTGTATTTCATCATTCATAAAACCCCCATTCTATACAATGTTTAGTCTTAATCCAACGGGATATTATTCCTACCCAAAAAAAACATTTCGATTAATTATCAAGGTCTGGATGCCATAGATTTCTTTATTGCCTAATAAAAATTGAAAATGTAGCAAACACAACAAAAAAATAACAACAAACGGATCATATCTTTCCCATATTACTTAGCGGAGGCTAATAGGTTAGAGAGACCTCTATATCAACTATACTATATCCTAGGTCGAACCAAAGAAAGGAGTTGTATAGAAAAGTAACATTAGGGTGGTGGAAACTGAATATCCCCAGATCAAACAAAATTATGGGTCTTCAAGGAGGCAACACGGTGAGTTAATCCACTTGTCCTTGGGAGTCTGAGCTAATAGGCTCCCCATCTAGCTCAATACCTTGCAGTTTTAGGTAATCTTCAAACTATGAGTCCTTGGTTGGAGTGAGAAGGTGAAAAATGCAGAGGAACGCAAGGCTCCTACGGATTTCCTCAGTTCTGGCATTGAAGGTAAATGGGTCTTCAATAACCAAAATATGCTTCCTGGGCACTGGGTTATTGTTAATGATCAAAATGTCATAGTGCTTAGGCCTTTTGATTGTTAGTTCGTCACTGATATTTACAAGAACCCTTTCCATTTCCCCTAGAATGGTTGCATTGAAGACATCCCTGCATAGGGAAGCCATGCCCTCTCTGTCCTACTCAAAATACATTGTTACAACTAGGAACATGGCCGCTATTATTGAGATATTCGTGCCCTAAAACTCTTTCGATGACATAAATCACCACCTCATGAGGGAGATAGATAATCCTACTCATCCTATCCTTTGTGATCACTCCACAGAAGGCCATCTATCTTTGAACACTTATCAATCTAACTGGGGTATCCATGGCTGAAATTAACTTTTAATAAGCTAGAGTAAGTTGGGAAGGCCGGTCTGAGAGCTCTTATTGAATAAGGGGAGAATCGATGTCTTAGCAAAACTGAGGACAAGGAGTAATTATTATATGACACTTAGTTCATTTTACTTATGATTTCATGTGATATGCTGATGTAATTAAGATTTGAAATTATTGATATGATAGATCTTTCTTGTTGTTCACATAATCTAAAATGACCTCCATTTGTAAAATGCTCGCCTGCAAATTCTTCAAGTGTTGCTCAAAAGTGTTTCCTCTTTTGTCAATTTATTGAGCATTCATGGCGATTTTTATCAATTACCATTACCAGTTGCACAATGGTCACATAAGGCATTTATTTGAATTTATGATGAAGTGACTTTATTAAGATTTATATTGATCCTTGCGGCAGAATGTAATCATTCATCTAGGAGCACTTCATATCGTCCATCGATGCTCATCAATTTTATTGCCGCACCCTTTTTTGATGGAATCATGTACTTCGGTGGCTTAACTTTATCTTCCCTCAAAATGTCCTATTTCATCAATGTCTCCTTAGTTTTGATTAAACTACCGTCCTTGTTAAGGAGGTTTGTGGCTTCATCTATCTCTTCACTTTCATTGAAAGGATCTACCTCACATGTTTATGTCGATGTAATCCTCCATCGTCTCATCGAAACCCCATTTTCGGCGGGACTCCTTTCATTGCCATGTTTTGCAACCATCTTATCGGTCAGGTC